>NC_090655.1:89052485-89229985 GCF_040937935.1 Hyperolius riggenbachi | reverse complement strand
TCTTCTTCTTCTTCTTCTTCTTCTTCTTCTTCTTCTTCTTCTTCATCATCTTCTTCTTCTTCTTCTTCTTCTTCTTCATCTTCTTCTTCTTCTTCTTCTTCTTCTTCTTCTTCTTCTTCTTCTTCTTCTTCTTCTTCTTCTTCATCATCATCATCTTCTTCTTCTTCTTCTTCTTCTTCTTCTTCTTCTTCTTCATCTTCTTCATCTTCTTCATCATCTTCTTCATCTTCTTCTTCTTCTTCTTCATCTTCTTCTTCTTCTTCATCTTCTTCTTCTTCATCTTCTTCATCTTCTTCTTCTTTTTCATCTTCTTCTTCATCATCTTCTTCATCTTCTTCTTCATCTTCTTCTTCTTCTTCATCTTCATCTTCTCCTTCCTTTTCAATATCGTCTTCTTCTTCTTCACGTATTTCTCTTTTCAATTTTTTTTTTAAAGAAATGCAGCTATTTTTGAGCGTAACAAATAGCTGGTGGGCGCACGCATGTTGGAAGCGCCATTGTATGTGCTCCCTGGCAGTGGAAACACAAAGACAGCAGGAGGTAAATTCAGCAGCAGGAGGAGGAGGATGAGTGTGTGGCAGCAGGCAGTCAATGAGGCAGGCAGCTCGCCATGACATAATAGCCCTGGTACCTAGCGGTGATACCAGGGCTGTAAATAAACACAACAGGAGGTCCCAGACAGCGGTCGTGCAGCCCACATTGTGTCCAATACACAACTGGGACCACACAGTTTTCAACCCGGGCACCTCAGAAAAATTAAACCTTTTTTTTTTTTTTTTAATGGTTTGTTTGGTTTTGGTTTTGCAACCAATATAGCTATTGTTTGACGTAATAGCTGGTGGCAGAGTGGCAGCAGAAGGTAATTCTGTGTACCCTGGCAGTGGGAAACACAGACAGACAGCAGCAGCAGGAGGAGGAATGGAGGAGTAGGCGAGCAGCTATTGTTTGACGTAATAGCTGGTGGCAGAGTGGCAGCAGAAGGTAAATCATCTGTGTACCCTGGCAGTGGGAAACACAGACAGACAGCAGCAGCAGGAGGAGGAATGGAGGAGTAGGCGAGCAGCTATTGTTTGACGTAATAGCTGGTGGCAGAGTGGCAGCAGAAGGTAAATCATCTGTGTACCCTGGCAGTGGGAAACACAGACAGACAGCAGCAGCAGCAGCAGGAGGAGGTATGGAGGAGCAGTGTGAGTGTGGCAGCAGGTAGGCAGCGTGACATAATAGCCCTGGTACCTAGCGGTGATACCAGGGCTGTAAATAAACACAACAGGAGGTCCCAGACAGCGGTCGTGCAGCCCACATTGTGTCCAATACACAACTGGGACAACACAGTTTTCAACCCGGGCACCTCAGAAAAATTAAACCTTTTTTTTTTTTTTAATGGTTTGTTTGGTTTTGGTTTTGCAACCAATATAGCTATTGTTTGACGTAATAGCTGGTGGCAGAGTGGCAGCAGAAGTTAATTCTGTGTACCCTGGCAGTGGGAAACACAGACAGACAGCAGCAGCAGGAGGAGGAATGGAGGAGTAGGCGAGCAGCTATTGTTTGACGTAATAGCTGGTGGCAGAGTGGCAGCAGAAGGTAAATCATCTGTGTACCCTGGCAGTGGGAAACACAGACAGACAGCAGCAGCAGGAGGAGGAATGGAGGAGTAGGCGAGCAGCTATTGTTTGACGTAATAGCTGGTGGCAGAGTGGCAGCAGAAGGTAAATCATCTGTGTACCCTGGCAGTGGGAAACACAGACAGACAGCAGCAGCAGCAGCAGCAGGAGGAGGTATGGAGGAGCAGTGTGAGTGTGGCAGCAGGTAGGCAGCGTGACATAATAGCCCTGGTACCTAGCGGTGATACCAGGGCTGTAAATAAACACAACAGGAGGTCCCAGACAGCGGTCGTGCAGCCCACATTGTGTCCAATACACAACTGGGACAACACAGTTTTCAACCCGGGCACCTCAGAAAAATTAAACCTTTTTATTTTTTTATGGTTTTTTGGTTTTTGGTTTTGCAACCAATATAGCTATTGTTTGACGTAATAGCTGGTGGCAGAGTGGCAGCAGAAGAAGGTAATTCTGTGTACCCTGGCAGTGGGAAACACAGACAGACAGCAGCAGCAGGAGGAGGAATGGAGGAGTAGGCGAGCAGCTATTGTTTGACGTAATAGCTGGTGGCAGAGTGGCAGCAGAAGGTAAATCATCTGTGTACCCTGGCAGTGGGAAACACAGACAGACAGCAGCAGCAGCAGCAGGAGGAGGTATGGAGGAGCAGTGTGAGTGTGGCAGCAGGTAGGCAGCGTGACATAATAGCCCTGGTACCTAGCGGTGATACCAGGGCTGTAAATAAACACAACAGGAGGTCCCAGACAGCGGTCGTGCAGCCCACATTGTGTCCAATACACAACTGGGACAACACAGTTTTCAACCCGGGCACCTCAGAAAAATTAAACCTTTTTTTTTTTTATGGTTTTTTGGTTTTTGGTTTTGCAACCAATATAGCTATTGTTTGACGTAATAGCTGGTGGCAGAGTGGCAGCAGAAGAAGGTAATTCTGTGTACCCTGGCAGTGGGAAACACAGACAGACAGCAGAAGGGCAGTACACAGCAGCCCACTGTAGGTGTAAAATGTGTGGCTGCAGGCGACGTAATAGTCAAAGTGAACCAGGCTGGCTTAGTGAGCAGGAGCCAGGAGGTGGTAAAGGGTGGTAAGGCACATTAACGATGGTTCCGGCAGCCAGTTCATGTCCCCCTCTCGCCGACAACAGGGGCCAGGAACTCGCCTTCCACCCACGCCTGGTTCATCTTGAGAAACGTCAGTCTGTCCACAGACTTGTGAGACAGACGTGAGCGTTTCTCGGTGACCACGCCACCAGCTGCACTGAAGCAGCGCTCGGACAGCACGCTGGAAGGGGGGCAGGACAGCACTTCCAGGGCGTACTGCGCCAGCTCGCTCCAGATCTCCATGCGCTTGACCCAATACTCCATGGGATCAACAGGGGCATCGCTGTCAAGCCCGCTGTACGACCCCATGTAGTCAGCCACCATGCGGGTCAGGCGCTGGCTGTGACCGGAGGAGGATGCTGCTGCATGCATCTCCTCTCTAGTCACTGCTGCCGGAGCCTCTACAGTCCTGTAGAGCTCGTGGCTGAGAGACAGCAGGTCTGTGGGGCGCTTGCTGCTGCTGGATGCAGGCACCTGCTGCTGCCTCTGTGCTGGCTGCTGGACAGTGGGGGTGGAAGGCTGGGGGAAGGCTTCCTCCAAGCGCTCAACAAGGGCCTGCTGCAAGCTCCTTATTTGTTGCGCTGGGTCTCCTCCTGCAGGCGGCAGGAACTGGCTCAACTTCCCCTTGAGGCGTGGGTCCAACATCATGCTGATCCAGATGTCCTCCCTCTGCTTCATCTGGATCACCCTGGGGTCCCTGCGCAGGCACGTCAGCATGTGCGCTGCCATTGGGAAGAGGCGGGCCACGTCTGCTGGCACATCGACGTCAGTGCTGTCCTCATCCTCCTCCTCTGCCGCCTCATCCTCTCTCCACCCCCGCACCAACTCAGCTGCGCTGTGCTGATCCCCCTCATCAGCAGCCAGGTCAGGGACCTCCACCAAGTCCTCCTCCTCCTCCCCCTCAGAGGTGGACTGCGCAGCTGGTTGCCGCTCCTGCTGGTCCAAGGCTGCCGCTCCCTGTTCCAGCAAAGCATCGAGGGCCCTGTTCAGCAGAGAAACCAGGGGCACCCACTCGCAGACCATAGCATGGTCCCTGCTCACCATGTTTGTGGCCTGCAGGAAGGGAGCCAGCACTAAGCACACCTGCTGCATGTGCCTCCAGTCATCATCGGGGACGATGGACGGGAAGTTGCTGGTCTTGTCCCTTCTCTGAGCTGCGGAAACAGTGGCCAGGGCAAGGTACTGTTTGACAGCGCGCCTCTGTTCAACCAGACGCTCCAACATCGCCAGGGTGGAGTTCCAGCGAGTCGGAACGTCAAGGATCAGCCGATGGCGTGGCAGATCCAGCTCCTTTTGCACGTCTTCCAGGCTCGCACAGGCTGCAGCCGAGCGCCGGAAGTGACGCACAACATTCCTTGCCGTTTCCAGCAGTTCGCCCATCCCCTGGTAGGTGCGCAGGAACTTCTGCACCACCAGGTTCAGCACGTGAGCAAGACAGGGGATGTGGGTCAGGTTTCCCCTGTCTATTGCGGCAACCAGATTGGCCCCATTGTCGGCCACCACCTCTCCGACTCTGAGGCCTCTGGGGGTCAGCCAAATCCTCTCCTGCTCCTGGAGTTTGGCCAACACATGGGTTGCCGTCAGCTTGGTCTTCCCAAGGCTGACCAAGTGCAGCAGCGCTTGGCAGTGGCGGGCCTTCACGCTGCTGCTGAGGCGGGGGGTTTGGCCAGGTGTGCCGGAGGATGGCAGAGGATCGGAGGAACCTGCTGCAGTTCCCCTGACCCTGCGGGGTGGCACCACCCACTGTGTTGCTGCTGCTGCTGTGCCCGCTGCTGCTCTCCCATCCTCACCCCCTTCCACCAAGCTGACCCAGTGGACAGTGAAGGACAGGTAGCGGCCTGTCCCGAAGCGGCTGCTCCAGGAGTCCATGGTGACGTGGACCCTTTCACCAACCGCGTGCTCCAGCCCTCGCTCCACATTGGCCATCACAAAGCGGTGCAGTGCAGGAATGGCCTTGCGGGCAAAGAAGTGTCTGCTGGGGAGCTGCCAGTCTGGGGCTGCGCAAGCAAGCAGCGCACGAATGTCGCTCCCCTCCTGCACGAGCGTGTACGGCAGGAGTTGGGAGCACATGGCCCGTGCCAGCAAGCCGTTCAGCTGCCGCACGCGACGGCTGCTGGGAGGCAGAGCCCTAACCACCCCCTGGAAGGACTCGCTCAAAAGGCTCTGGCGTGGCCTTTTGCTGACACGGGAATCAGCAGACACAGCAGAGGAGGCCACTGAGGACTGGCTGCCAGAACAGGCCTCAGTGTCGGCGGCAGGAGTTGCAGAGGGGGGAGGAGCAGTGCGTTTCCGCACTCCTGCTGGTGCTGCTGGAGGAGCAGGAGGGCGGGTGGCTGCTGTTGCTGCTGCTGCTGCTGAAGGCTGTGCAGTGATGGGTGTGGTGCCACTGCCAGCAGCAGATGCCTTCAGCCTCTGGAACTCCTCATGCTGGTGGAAATGTTTAGCCGCAAGGTGGTTGATGAGCGAGCTGGTGCTGAACTTTAAGGGGTCTGCACCTCTGCTCAACTTCCGCTGACAGTGGTTGCAAGTGGCGTACTTGCTGTACACAGTGGGCATGGTGAAAAACCGCCAGATTGGTGACAGAAACTTCCCCCTACGGCATGGAAGCGCTGCTGCCTGTCTCCCTGTGGTGGTTGGGGGGGGGCTTGGGTGCGGCTGGGGGTGGTACTGGCTGATGCTGCTGCTGCTGCTGCTGAGCCTGAGACACCAGCAGGCTGTGGGACGCTGCCAATGCTTGCAATGATGCGCCTCCTTGCAAGGCCCACAAGCGCATCCTCCTCCTCCTCCTCAGAGCTGCTGAGGACGACATCCCCTGGAGGTGGTGGCACCCAGTCTCTGTCTGTCACCGGGTCATCATCATCCTCCCCCTCCTGAAACATGTCCTGCTGGGATGAGGACCCCCCAAACTCCTCTCCTGATGCATGGATGGGCTGCTTGACTGTCGCCACAGTCTTGCTGTCCAATCCCTCATCCCCCAAAGTGCCCATCAGCATCTCCTCCTCAAGATCGCCAACAACAGCAGACAATTTACTCATGATGCCTGGGGTCAAAAGACTGCTGAATGACAGGTCGGCGAGTGACGGTGAACTGGCCTCCTCCCCAGACCCTGCTGGGCGGCTGCTGCGAACAGGGGTGGTGGTGGTGGTGAGGGTGGAGGCCTCGGATGCAGAGCTGATGGCGGGCTGCTCATCCTCCGTCATGAGTTGCACCACAGTGTCTGCATCCTTTTCCTCAATGGGACGTTTCCGACCCGGCTGGAGGAAAATGGGAGCAGGTGCTACACGCTGCTGCTGCTGTGTCTCTGCAGCGTGAGTTGCAGATGCTCTTGCTGGGCGGCGCCCAAGGCGTCCACGGCCAGTGGCTATGGGAGGAATGTTAGCCACTGACGCTGCTGCTGCTGCTGCGGAACTGTGCATGGTGGCGCGCCCGCGGCCGCGGCTTGCCACAATGCTGCTCCCTCTCCTCCTGATTCCCTTGCTGCCCTTCCCCTTGCCCAAACCGCGCTGGCTGCCACTTCCAGACATCTTAAATGTTTTGGGCGTATAGACAAAAGTTTTGTAAAAGGGCGGGTGAAAAGTGGGGTACTTTAATGGAGTGGGTTGGTTGGTGAGGTGACTGAGTGAGTGTCCCCTAGTACAGTAAGTAAGTAGTAACAGTCAGGAAGTACAACTAGCAGTTACAATAATCAGTAGTAATCACAAGTAAATTTAGTGTGTGTACACTCAGACAGTGAGTGCACGCACGCAGGAGCTAGTAGCCTATGAACACAGTGACTGAGTGTCCTAGACTCCTAGTACAGTAAGAGTAAGTAGTAACAGTAAGTAGAACTAACTAATTACAATAATCAATCAGCGATCAGAAGGAAATGGAGTGTGGGTGTGTGTACACTCAGACAGTGAGTGCACGCACGCAGGAGCTAGTAGCCTATGAACACAGTGACTGAGTGTCCTAGACTCCTAGTACAGTAAGAGTAAGTAGTAACAGTAAGTAGAACTAACTAATTACAATAATCAATCAGCGATCAGAAGGAAATGGAGTGTGGGTGTGTGTACACTCAGACAGTGAGTGCACGCACGCAGGAGCTAGTAGCCTATGAACACAGTGACTGAGTGTCCTAGACTCCTAGTACAGTAAGAGTAAGTAGTAACAGTAAGTAGAACTAACTAATTACAATAATCAATCAGCGATCAGAAGGAAATGGAGTGTGGGTGTGTGTACACTCAGACAGTGAGTGCACGCACGCAGGAGCTAGTAGCCTATGAACACAGTGACTGAGTGTCCTAGACTCCTAGTACAGTAAGAGTAAGTAGTAACAGTAAGTAGAACTAACTAATTACAATAATCAATCAGCGATCAGAAGGAAATGGAGTGTGGGTGTGTGTACACTCAGACAGTGAGTGCACGCACGCAGGAGCTAGTAGCCTATGAACACAGTGACTGAGTGTCCTAGACTCCTAGTACAGTAAGAGTAAGTAGTAACAGTAAGTAGAACTAACTAATTACAATAATCAATCAGCGATCAGAAGGAAATGGAGTGTGGGTGTGTGTACACTCAGACAGTGAGTGCACGCACGCAGGAGCTAGTAGCCTATGAACACAGTGACTGAGTGTCCTAGACTCCTAGTACAGTAAGAGTAAGTAGTAACAGTAAGTAGAACTAACTAATTACAATAATCAATCAGCGATCAGAAGGAAATGGAGTGTGGGTGTGTGTACACTCAGACAGTGAGTGCACGCACGCAGGAGCTAGTAGCCTATGAACACAGTGACTGAGTGTCCTAGACTCCTAGTACAGTAAGAGTAAGTAGTAACAGTAAGTAGAACTAACTAATTACAATAATCAATCAGCGATCAGAAGGAAATGGAGTGTGGGTGTGTGTACACTCAGACAGTGAGTGCACGCACGCAGGAGCTAGTAGCCTATGAACACAGTGACTGAGTGTCCTAGACTCCTAGTACAGTAAGAGTAAGTAGTAACAGTAAGTAGAACTAACTAATTACAATAATCAATCAGCGATCAGAAGGAAATGGAGTGTGGGTGTGTGTACACTCAGACAGTGAGTGCACGCACGCAGGAGCTAGTAGCCTATGAACACAGTGACTGAGTGTCCTAGACTCCTAGTACAGTAAGAGTAAGTAGTAACAGTAAGTACAACTAACTAATTACGATAATCAATCAGCGATCAGAAGGAAATGGAGTGTGGGTGTGTGTACACTCAGACAGTGAGTGCACGCACGCAGGAGCTAGTAGCCTATGGACAGTGACTGAGTGTCCTAGACTCCTAGTACAGTAAGAGTAAGTAGTAACAGTAAGTAGAACTAACTAATTACAATAATCAATCAGCGATCAGAAGGAAATGGAGTGTGGGTGTGTGTACACTCAGACAGTGAGTGCACGCACGCAGGAGCTAGTAGCCTATGAACACAGTGACTGAGTGTCCTAGACTCCTAGTACAGTAAGAGTAAGTAGTAACAGTAAGTAGAACTAACTAATTACAATAATCAATCAGCGATCAGAAGGAAATGGAGTGTGGGTGTGTGTACACTCAGACAGTGAGTGCACGCACGCAGGAGCTAGTAGCCTATGAACACAGTGACTGAGTGTCCTAGACTCCTAGTACAGTAAGAGTAAGTAGTAACAGTAAGTAGAACTAACTAATTACAATAATCAATCAGCGATCAGAAGGAAATGGAGTGTGGGTGTGTGTACACTCAGACAGTGAGTGCACGCACGCAGGAGCTAGTAGCCTATGAACACAGTGACTGAGTGTCCTAGACTCCTAGTACAGTAAGAGTAAGTAGTAACAGTAAGTACAACTAACTAATTACGATAATCAATCAGCGATCAGAAGGAAATGGAGTGTGGGTGTGTGTACACTCAGACAGTGAGTGCACGCACGCAGGAGCTAGTAGCCTATGGACAGTGACTGAGTGTCCTAGACTCCTAGTACAGTAAGAGTAAGTAGTAACAGTAAGTAGAACTAACTAATTACAATAATCAATCAGCGATCAGAAGGAAATGGAGTGTGGGTGTGTGTACACTCAGACAGTGAGTGCACGCACGCAGGAGCTAGTAGCCTATGAACACAGTGACTGAGTGTCCTAGACTCCTAGTACAGTAAGAGTAAGTAGTAACAGTAAGTAGAACTAACTAATTACAATAATCAATCAGCGATCAGAAGGAAATGGAGTGTGGGTGTGTGTACACTCAGACAGTGAGTGCACGCACGCAGGAGCTAGTAGCCTATTGACAGTGACTGAGTGTCCTAGACTCCTAGTACAGTAAGAGTAAGTAGTAACAGTAAGTAGAACTAACTAATTACGATAATCAATCAGCGATCAGAAGGAAATAGAGTGTGTGTTGTGTGTGTACACTCAGACAGTGAGTGCAGTGCGCACACGCAGGAGCTAGTAGCCTATATGAACAGTGACAGTGAGTGTCCCTACGGGTACAGTAAGAGTAAGTAGTAAGTAAGTACAACTAACTAACAATAATCTATCAGTAATCAGAAGGAAATAGAGTGTGTGTACACACAGACAGTGAGTGAGTGCACACACGCAGGAGCTAGCTAGTAGCCTATAAACAGTGACAGTCAGTGAGTGTCCTACTCCTAGTACAGTATAACTACTATACTATTAGTAAAGGACAGCAGAAATACTGGTATAGATGAGAGAAATAAACAGAGGACAGCTGCCCACAGAGGCAAGGCCCCCCTGAGGCCTAAACCTGTAAGCTTGCAGCAGCTGCCTGTCTCTAATGTAACACACAAGCTACTAACTAAAATACAATGTCTATCTAACTAACAACAATATAGGTGTATATGGCAGGTGTAGGTGAGCAAAAACGCTAGGTAAATGATCACAATAGAGCACTTGCTAAGCCAAAGCACAAAGGAGCAACTCTCTCTCTGTACAAGTCTCAGGCAAGCATGGAGAAACGGAACATGGCGGCCGCTATTTATAGGGTAGGGGCTGGCCAGGGTCCCCCTCTGTGATTGGCTGCCGTCAGAGGGCCTGGGAGCCCTCTGATTGGCTCTAAGGACATCAATCTGGGCTATGACGCTATTCGAGCTCGGTACCGAGCTCGAATAGCGCCGAGTTGCTCGAATAGCTCGAATAGTGAATGGGCTATTCGAGTGTACTCGGATAGCCCATTCGAATAGCTCCAGCTATTCGGAGCTCGAATACCGAGCTCGAATAGCTGAAAAAGAGCTTGAATATTCGAGCTACTCGAATATTCGAGCTCTGCTGAGCACCACTGTCTTCCAGGAAGAATAAACAGATCTTTAATAAAAAGCTGACAAACTTTCCAGATGGGATAATACGTAAGTACTGAGTGATGTAGTAGTTGGGGCCCCCTTACAGACCTGGGCCCCCCTACAATCGGCCCCCCTGCAGTCACAGGGGCTGCTTCCCTGCTGTGGTACAGCAATATATAGCTATAGGAAGTGTTTCTGAAGCTGAAACTGGGAAAATTATTATAAAAGTGGGTATCCTTAATAATTTACTGCCTTCTACTATATGCCACTTTTAAAAAATATAAGTGGTACCTGGCTCAATATAAACATATTGCAGTCTCTGCTTGATAAAGTATAAAGAAACAGACCTCAGGCAGGGCTTTGTCCCAGCATGAATGGAGGGAAGCTCAGCCTGATGTGTGTCACTGTAAATTACCACTTCATCAAAAGCTTCAAAAACAAAGGATATGATATTTGCTACTGTTGAAACAAAATTTGCATAGTTTTGCCACCTAACAGCAGTCCTTTCTTAAAGGGAACCAGAGATGAAGCACCCTCATGTATTTTACCATATATATCAGTGGGAACATTAGAGAAAACACCTACCCTGCTCTCTGTTTCATTATCTAATCTACTGTTTAAAAAGAGCAGGGTAGGTGTTTTCTCTAATGTTCCCACTGATATACATGGTAAAATACATGCGGATGCTTTGTCTCTGGTTCACTTTAAAGCCTTCAGTGAAGCGTTAGGTTCCTCAATGTTCTCCATTATTCATCCTCAATAAACCGCCCCTCTGTCTATAATGTTTCCTGAGTCATTGACCCAACATGGCGTATCTCAGCCCACTCCGACTCCATTGGCTGCATGTTTGTTTCATCTGTATGACACCGCAAATGTCAAAAAATTAGCTGGGCAACCAAGTGGCTGGATTTATTTAAGATGGAATAGGCATGGCAGCCAGAATATACTGTACATTTCACTTTGGATTTACTTTCATTGCATTACACTTAAAAAATTACAACACTGAGCAATGTTATGGTCTATAAAAAGCTTGCTAGAAACAATTTCCTTGACCCATATAAGCAGAGTTTTACAGGTTTCACTACAGTTATGGGATGAATCAGTCCGAGGACTGACTGCTTGCTCAGCAACATTAAGGTGCTGTCATGTTTCTGAAGCATCTATTCTGTTTATGGGAGTTGTACTGTAAACAGAGGTATACTACAAGGAAACCCAGGCCATGCATGATTCAGGTAACTTTCCTCCAGAGTTTCCTCCTCGATGTATTTTCATCTTCTTTACGGAACACTTTTTAAGCATCTAGGAAATGTATAAGTACTAAAAAGTAGAGTACCTGAGGCAGCGCAGCAGGGGCAGATGGGACACAAAGGCATGCTTCCTGCTACAGGACTGCTCTCTGCCCCCCCCCCAATGCCATGCTGTCACCCCATGAAATTGGTGAAATGATGGGGAGGAGAGGCATATCCTGCTTAAACTCCCACTGGGGGCCTTCTTGAAGTACTTCTCCAGCTGCAGTTGGGCAGCTCTGCCTCTCCCTGACCGCACCCCTGCCGTTCCTCTGCCTCCCTTCTCTCCAATCTGTTTGAGACGCATAGAGCAGAGCTTCTAGCGTCATGACCCGAGGGGTCACAGAGGCAGGGAGTAATCCATTACACACCGCAGTAGCGGTGGGGATTGCGGCTAACTGATCCGACCAGCCCCCCAGATCAGGTAGCATTGTTTTTTTTACTTATAATCCCCACCTCATGTTCACTTTTAAGTTAATTTGGGAAAACTAATTTTAAGTACTTTCTTCCATGCTTCTTTATAAAAGGAAGGTCCAGGCAAAATTAAAAAAAAAACAAAATCCACTTTCCTGGGGCTTCCTCCAGCCCCTGTGCCCTCGACGCAGCTCCGGTGGCTTCCGGTGTCCTGCGCTGGCACTGCAGAAGCGGATTTCGCCAGATTGGCTTCCTGGTCGGCTTCTTGAACGTTCCACCGCATGGGTCACGTGGTCTGGCCGACGTCATCAGGATTGTAATGCGCAGGAGCAAAACTACATGCATTTTACACTGTCATTGTCATAAATCATGCGAAAAAAGGGTACCCTCCTCAACAGGACCAAAAGATCTTAATTTGTCTAGAAACATCCCTGTGTCCCGAATGTAGGATTCCAGAGAGGTCACCAGTGGTTGCAGAATTCGATCCTGTGCCAAAGGCCTTTGGCACAATATGTGGATCGAATTCTGCAACCACTGTTGAGGAGGGTACCCTTTTAGTAATCTTGGACGTCGAGAGGCTCTACACCTCCATCCCACATGATGGGGGTGTAGAGGCATGGTACCTCATGCAGTATTCTGACATGTCCTGTACACAGAGGAAATTTGTCATGGATTTATTGAATATTATCTTGCGATGTAATTATTTTTCTTTTCAGGGTTCCTACTATATGCAATTGAGAGGTACAGCGATGGGGTCGAATGTGGCCCCGTCCTATGCTGGACTTTTTATGGGGCAATATGAAGAAAGTTTTGTTTATACCCACCCCCTTTTTCATCAACATGCCAAATGTTGGTTCCGTTATATTGATGATATTTTTTGTTTGTGGGTGGGGCCACATTCAACCCTGATGGAATTTGTATCCTCTTTGGCTGCTAGTTGTCCGTCAATTAGATTGACTGTAAATAGCAGTTTTGATGAAGCAGTATTTTTGGACACAAGGGTGATTGTGCAGTCGGGTAGACTGACCACCACCCTTTATACTAAGCCCACTGATAGAAATTCCCTTCTTCACTATCAAAGTTTCCACCCACCCTCGGTAAAGAATTCAATCCCTCGGGGACAAATTACACGAATAGAGAGAATAGTTTCTGATCAAGATTCTTTAGAAACCCATAAAGAGCTAATTAAAACCAAATTTAGAGCAAGAGGTTACCCAGAACATACTCTGTCCTCTAACTCATGTCATTCTAAAAAAACTCAAAAACAATTTCGTATGCCCTTCGTGTCAACTTATTCAGCCTGTAGTCAACAAATGGGCAGTATTATTAGAAAACATTGGCACCTTTTGCAAGGAGCCTTTCCCCGGATACCGGAGTTCCGCTATCCTCCGTTGCTTTCGTTCAAAAAGGCCCCCACCATTCGTGATAAAGTATTTAGACAACGTAGCTGTAATTCATTGAGTTCTTCCATGATTGTTAATCCATTATCGACTGGTTCAAGAATTGGCACTTTTCCCTGTTTAAGCTGCCATTTGTGCAGCCATATAGCAAAAGGTGGTACATTCACTCATCCATGCAAGGGCACACAATATACTGTTAGAGGTCGCTATTCTTGCGACTCCACTTATGTAGTTTATTTAATTAAATGTCCGTGTGGCCTTGGATATGTCGGAATGACCACTCAACCCCTACGAGACAGAATGGCATCGCATAAATCAGCAATCCGGAATCATGATATGACACAGGCTGTGTCTTCTCATTTTTCAACAGCTCGACATAGTGTAGCACAGATGAAGGTGCAGGTTATTGATAATGTACCTTATGATTGGCGGGGTAGATTGAATAGGAAGGCTGAATTGGCACGTAGGGAAGCATGGTGGATTCGGAAACTTAATGTTATGGGGTTGGGTGGGCTAAATCGAGAATATGATCTCAGTTTCTGTATATGAGTTGTCTTTTGTGATTGTTTATCTCTGCTTGCTGTTTTTCTTACTGGTTGGCCTGTGTGATAATCTTGGGACGGCTGTGTTCCTCTCACTTTTTCTAGTGTTGATTCTAATTTTTTCTTTTTTCTTTTTTAGGAAAACTCCCATGTGTCTTGCTGAACGCATAGCAATGTGTAGTATTTTGCTTCTGTAACGATCGGTGAAGCACAGAGAGGATCTGATTACCAGTGATCTGCAGAATCACTGGGAATACAGATGTATACCAGATTATACGTGATCTGAAGTATCACTGATAATCCGATATACTAGCTAACCTCTGTTCACCTGAGTAGAGTGTAGTGTTTGGTGTAACAGTAACACTTTGAGGACTAGGCCTCAGTGCAGCAAGGAGTACTGCACAGATTCCTTCCGCAGACCTGAGCTCTCCAAGACGGGAGGAGTCAGACTGACAGTAGGAAGGACAGACTGAAAGTAACCTTCAGGAGGAAGGATCACTAACAGAGCGAGGAACCGCCTCTAACAGTAAGGTCGGTTCTCGAGGTCGGACAAGCCAGGTCGTACACACACGGACAGATAAAGTACAAGATCAGAAGGCAAAGGCGGAGTCAAAGTACAGGCAGGGTTCAGCAACGGGGTATCAGATATATCGGGGTACAAATTCAGGAGGCAGAAGCAGAGTCAAGGAACGAGCCGGGGTTCGGCAACAGAGTATCAGAAATATCGAGGTGCAAGATCAGAGTTCAGGAGGATAGGTAAGGCAGGCAAAAGTCATAACAGATAATCACAATCAAACTAGTACTTTAGCTATCAACAGAATCTAGCTAAGTGTAGGATTACAGCTCCAGCTGGTCCCAGCACACTTACGGATCTGACTACGGATCTGGGTGCTCCCACATGTGTGATCGCACGCCAGACAAAGAGCAAGTGAACAACCAGCAGTATATATACTCTAGGACCTTTCCAGGACCTCCCTAATTGCTGGTCCAATGAGAGCAGTGGAATTTGTCAGCTGACCCAGCTGGTCAGCCGACTCCCTTCTAACTGCTATTTAAATTCTGCCTCTGTGCTCGCGCGCGTGTAAGTCTGAATCTTGGTGGACTATCAGTCCCAGCCACACCAGCACTGTCATGCAATGTATCTAATGCGGGGGCCGCCTCTGATGCGGATTCCGCCGTTACCAATGCGGATTCCGCCGCACTGCCTATGCGGCATGCAGCGTTTTTTCCGCGTTGTGACGCCATGCTGGACGCGGAAACAGCCGCCTCACCTCGAGAGACGGCGGCCTTTCCGCGTTTCCTTACAGCTTCTTTGTAAGTATAGGTGGTTGTTGTTTGCTCGGGAGACACCCTTTTGTTGTCATTGCATATTGTCACACTTGGCTGTGGTGACCGTTTCATGTTTTGTTATGATGTTTTTGGTGGTCCCCAGGCATTTTTATATACCGCTGTTATATCTTCAAATTTCACTTACAATCTTTTTTGCGGCTATATTGACGCATGTTAGTGGAATTTTCACTTTTAGACGCGTACGGTTTTTACGCGTTAGACGCGTACAGTTTTACGCATGCGGACCTTCGTATACGTATGCATGATTTTGCCGTCTGGATGATTTTCCGCGTATAATGCGTACGTTTTTCCGCATGCGGACGGCTGTATACGCATGCGCTAGGCGTTGGCAAGACTGGGAGGTGTGTTTTTGGTGATGTCACTTTTTCAGTTCCCCATCAGGTCCACAGCCCTCCTGAGTGCTCTCATTGGCCAGCCAGATTTTAAATTGATTGGCTAATCACTTGTATAGTTCCTATTTGAGGAGCTGTTCCTCTGTTTGTTTGTATGGCTTCTGGCTTTGAAAAAGAGCTACTGAGCTTGAAACAGCGGGCTGTCAGCCACTAAAGCCATTTTTATCGATGACTTGTCATTTTTTATGACTTTTTCAATAAAGAGCTAATAATTTACTGAAGGTTAGTGTTGGGCGAACATCTAGATGTTCGGGTTCGGGCCGAACAGGCCGAACATGGCCGCGATGTTCGGGTGTTCGACCCGAACTCCGAACATAATGGAAGTCAATGGGGACCCGAACTTTTGTGCTTTGTAAAGCCTCCTTACATGCTACATACCCCAAATTTACAGGGTATGTGCACCTTGGGAGTGGGTACAAGAGGAAAATTTTTTTTAGCAAAAAGAGCTTATAGTTTTTGAGAAAATTGATTGTAAAGTTTCAAAGGAAAAATTGTCTTTTAAATGCTGAAATTGTCATGTTTCTTTGCACAGGTAACATGGTTTTTACCGCCAGGCAGTCATAAATGTAATAAAGAGAAGAGGTTCCATAAACAGGGACCGGTAACGCTAACCCAGCAGCAGCAGCAGCACACGTGACGGAACAGGAGGAGGCGCAGGAGGAGAAGGCCACGCTTTTTGAGACACAACAACCCAGGCCTTGCATGAGGACAAGAAGCGTGCGGATAGCATGCTTTTTACCGCCATGCAGTCATAAATGTAATAAAGATAAGAGGTTCAATAAACAGGGACCGGTAACGCTAACCCAGCAGCAGCAGCAGCACACGTGATGGAACAGGAGGAGGCGCAGGAGGAGAAGGCCACGCTTGTTGAGACACAACAACCCAGGCCTTGCATGAGGACAAGAAGCGTGCGGATATAGCAGCAATGCTTTTTGCCGCCATGTAGTCATAAATGTAATAAAGAGAAGAGGTTCCATAAACAGGGACCGGTAACGCTAACCCAGCAGCAGCACAGAGCACACGTGACGGAACAGGAGGAGGCGCAGGAGGAGAAGGCCACGCTTTGAGACACAACAACCCAGGCCTTGCATGAGGACAAGAAGCGTGCGGATAGCATGCTTTTTACCGCCATGCAGTCATAAATGTAATAAAGATAAGAGGTTCAATAAACAGGGACCGGTAACGCTAACCCAGCAGCAGCAGCAGCACAGAGCACACGTGATGGAACAGGAGGAGGCGCAGGAGGAGAAGGCTACGCTTTGAGACACAACAACCCAGGCCTTGCATGAGGACAAGAAGCGTGCGGATATAGCAATGCTTTTTGCCGCCATGCAGTCATAAATGTAATACAGATGAGAGGTTCAATAAACAGGGACCGGTAACGCTAACCCAGCAGCAGCAGCAGCACAGAGCACACGTGATGGAACAGGAGGAGGCGCAGGAGGAGAAGGCTACGCTTTGAGACACAACAACCCAGGCCTTGCATGAGGACAAGAAGCGTGCGGATATAGCAATGCTTTTTGCCGCCATGCAGTCATAAATGTAATACAGATGAGAGGTTCAATAAACAGGGACCGGTAACGCTAACCCAGCAGCAGCACAGAGCACACGTGATGGAACAGGAGGAGGCGCAGGAGGAGAAGGCCACGCTTTTTGAGATGCAACCCAGGCCTTGCATGAGGACAAAAAGCGTGCGGATATAGCAGCAATGCTTTTTGCCGCCATGCAGTCATAAATGTAATACAGATGAGAGGTTCAATAAACAGGGACCGGAAACGCTAAACCATCCCAGATGTTCATTGGTCATGTTACTTGGTTGGGGTCCTGGAGTGTTGCGTAGTCGTTTCCAATCCAGGATTGATTCATTTTAATTTGAGTCAGACAGTCTGCATTTTCTGTGGAGAGGCGGATACGCCGATCTGTGACGATGCCTCCGGCAGCACTGAAACAGCGTTCCGACATAACGCTGGCTGCCGGGCAAGCCAGCACCTCTATTGCGTACATTGCCAGTTCGTGCCAGGTGTCTAGCTTCGATACCCAATAGTTGAAGGGTGCAGATGGATTGTTAGACACAGCTACACCATCTGACATGTAGTCCTTGACCATCTTCTCCAGGCGATCGGTGTTGGAGGTGGATCTGCACGCTTGCTGTTCTGTGGGCTGCTGCTGCATGGGTGTCAGAAAATTTTCACACTCCAAGGACACTGCCGATACCATTCCCTTTTGGGCACTAGCTGCGGCTTGTGTTGTTTGCTGCCCTCCTGGTCGTCCTGGGTTTGCGGAAGTCAGTCTGTCGGCGTACAACTGGCTAGAGGAGGGGGAGGATGTCAATCTCCTCTCTAAAGTCTCCACAAGGGCCTGCTGGTATTCTTCCATTTTGACCTGTCTGACTCTTCAAGCAGTTTTGGAACATTGTGTTTGTACCGTGGATCCAGAAGGGTATATAAACCCAGTAATTGGTGTTGTCCCGAATGCGCACAATGCGTGGGTCGCGTTCAATGCAGTTTAGCATGAATTGAGCCATGTGTGCCAGAGTCCTACCAGAATCCTCATCATCCTCTTGTGAGCATTGTGATAGTTGTTGTGATGCATCATAGTCGTCACCTTCTTCCTGGTCTGCTTCTGCTGACCATTCGCGCTGAATTGTGGAAGTCCAACGTGCACCGCTCTGGCCCTCGTCAGTGGTGGCAGGAAATTCCTGCTCCAACTCCAGCTGTTCCTCCTCCTCTTCTTCATCATGTGTCAGCTTAGCCAACCTTAAAGCGCGAATGAGATTACTCCCATTATCACACACAACCATGGCCGGTTTCAGGTCCAGCGGTGCCAGCCACAAATCCATCTGTTCCTTTATTCCCCTCCAAATTTCCTCCCCTGTGTGCTGCTTATCCCCAAGGCAGATCAGCTTCAGCAACGCTTGCTGACGCATGCCAACAGCTGTGCTGCACTGCTTCCACGATCCTACTGCTGCTGGTGCTTGGTTAGCGTTTCCGGATGAGGTACAGCTTTGAGATGCGTTGGAGGAGAAGGAGTCAGAGAGGTAGGTGCTGCTGTTATCCAGTGGGAGGGACGGCGGTGCAGGTGTTTGCGGTGTGGGCACTGGGCAACACCCGCGCCGTAGCAGGTGAGGATTCGCTGCCAAGCTCCACAAGGTTCACCCAGTGCGCGGTAAGGGAGATGTATCGACCCTGGACGAACGCACTCGTCCATGTGTCAGTGGTGAGGTGAACCTTGCAGGCAACGGCATTCTTCAAGCTTCGGGTTATTTTGCTGACCACGTGCTCATGCAACTCAGGCACTGCAGAGCGCGCAAAGTGGTAGCGGCTAGGAACCACGTAACGTGGTATGGCCACTGACATCATGCCCTTGAAGCTGTTTGTCTCCACCACTCGATATGGCAGCATTTCACAGGCCAGAAGCTTGGCTATGCTGGCTCTTACTGCCACGGCCCGGGGGTCATTTGCTGGCAATTTCCTCTTGCGCTCAAACATCTCCGAGACAGACAACTGAACCGTAGGGCTGCACAACGAAGGGCTGTTGGTTGTTGTGTTTGATGAACACTGGGAGACCTCAAGAGCACTACTCCGGAAAGTGACAGTGTCAGCGTCATCTGATTTTTTGGAATGTTTTGAACCACGCAATGGCTGGGCTACTGCTGCTGCTGAGGCGGGTCTGGTGGTGAGTCTGGTGAACCCAAGGGAGGCAGTGTTGCTGGTGGTACCCTGTCCTGCCGCGTTTGCCCACAGAGTGGGATGTTTGGATAGCATGTGGCGGCTCATGCTGGTGGTGGAGAGGTTGTTAATACTTTTCCCCCTGCTCAGGCGGGTCTTGCACACCTTGCAAATCGCCATGGTAACATCCTCAGTGCAGTCTTCAAAGAAAGCCCAGACTTTGGAGCACCTGCCTTGCTAGCGATTTCTGTTTGCGCCTTTTTTGCCTCTCACTTGAACTTCCACGCTTGTGGTGCCTGAAATTGCGCGCCGCCTACCTTGTGGCACAAGGCGAACTCGTGCAGCAGTGGGTTCTTCAACAGACTCATCTGTGCTGCTGCTACGACGGCGATGTTCTCGTTCACAAACAAAATCTGGGTCTATGTCCACATTGTCCATACCCTCCTCTTCCATCTCCTCAAACTCGTCATATGTCATTGTGGGGGGCCGCCGCCGTGGAGTACAGCTCCCCAGCACAACCGTCAGGGGAAACGCCTCTTCCCTTGCCCCTCCCTCTTTCACCGGATTTCTTCCTCATTTCACTTATCCTTACAGTACACGCTGACTGGCAGCAGTACAGTGGCAGTACAGAAATGCTATACAGTGGTGGGTGAGCGGTGTACCACTATTGCCAGCAGCGACACAGAGCACAATGCTATACAGTGGCGGGTGAGCGGTGTACTACTGTTCCCAGCAGACAAAGAGTGGCAGTAAACACAATGCTATATAGTGTGGCTGAGCCGTGTACACAGAGTGGCAGTAAACACAATGCTATATAGTCTGCTATATAGTCACCCCGAACGGGGTGATGTTCTGCAGCACCCGAACAGTGGCGAACACTGTTCGCCCAACACTACTGGGAACGCAGATTTTAGTACCTAAACACACGATACAACATGTTTTCCGGGGTCGGACTCTGAGGCACATACAGATGGTCCCGATCATCATCCTCATCATACAACTCTTCTCCTGAGTCTGACCCACCCACCACCTCTGCCACCCCAACATCCCCAGACACAGTCACAGACCCCTCATCGTCCTCAACATTAACTTGGGATGCTGGCCTGAGCCCGACCTCCTCCTCCACATCAGGCCCCATCATCTCCTCAATGGCTGCCCTCATTAATCGCTCTGGCGCCGGACCGATGGACACAACGTTCTCCTCCGGGGAGGGCTGCTGCTGACCACTGGCTGCTGGGGTGGATGTTATGGCTTGCGTGGGGCGTTGGCTGTTGCTGTTGTTGGGAGTGCTGCTCACAGCGGAGGTCTCTGAGGAACTCATGGTGAGCTCATATAGTGGTTGACGGTGAGTGGAGTATTACTGATCCCAGCAATATACACACTGACTGGCAGAGTACGCAATGCTATACAGTCTGGCTGAGCCGTGTACACAGAGTGGCAGTGAACAATGCTATATAGTCTGGCTGAGCGGTGTACACAGAGTGGCAGTACACACAATGCTATATAGTCTGGCTGAGCCATGTACACAGAGTGGCAGTAAACAATGCTATATAGTCTGTCTGAGCGGTGTAGACAGAGTGTCAGTAAACAATGGTATATAGTCTGGCTGAGCGGTGTACACAGAGTGTCAGTAAACAACGGTATATAGTCTGGCTGAGCGGTGTACACAGAGTGGCAGTAAACAACGGTATATAGTCTGGCTGAGCGGTGTACACAGAGTGGCAGTAAACACAATGCTATATATAGCGTGGCTGAGCGAGGTGCACAGTGGCAGTACACACAATGCTATATAGCCAGGCTAAGCCGTGTACACAGAGTGTCAGAAAACACAATGCTATATATAGCGTGGCTGAGCGAGGTGCACAGTGGCAGTACACACAATGCAATATAGTCAGGCTGAGCGGTGTACACAGAGTGTCAGTAAACAATGGTATATAGTCTGGCTGAGCGGTGTACACAGAGTGTCAGTAAACAATGGTATATAGTCTGGCTGAGCGGTGTACACAGAGTGTCAGTAAACAACGGTATATAGTCTGGCTGAGCGGTGTAAACAGAGTGGCAGTAAACAACGGTATATAGTCTGGCTGAGCGGTGTACACAGAGTGGCAGTAAACACAATGCTATATATAGCGTGGCTGAGCGAGGTGCACAGTGGCAGTACACACAATGCTATATAGTCAGGCTGAGCGATGTACACAGAGTGTCAGTAAACAATGCTATATAGTCTGGCTAAGCGGTGTACACAGAGTGTCAGTAAACAACGGTATATAGTCTGGCTGAGCGGTGTACACAGAGTGGCAGTAAACAACGGTATATAGTCTGGCTGAGCGGTGTACACAGAGTGGCAGTAAACACAATGCTATATATAGCGTGGCTGAGCGAGGTGCACAGTGGCAGTACACACAATGCTATATAGTCAGGCTGAGCGGTGTACACAGAGTGTCAGTAAACAATGCTATATAGTCTGGCTGAGCGGTGTACACAGAGTGTCAGTAAACAACGGTATATAGTCTGGCTGAGCGGTGTACACAGAGTGGCAGTAAACAACGGTATATAGTCTGGCTGAGCAGTGTACACAGAGTGGCAGTAAACACAATGCTATATATAGCGTGGCTGAGCGAGGTGCACAGTGGCAGTACACACAATGCTATATAGTCAGGCTGAGCGGTGTACACAGAGTGTCAGAAAACACAATGCTATATATAGCGTGGCTGAGCGAGGTACACAGTGGCAGTACACACAATGCTATATTAGTCAGGCTAAGCCGTGTACACAGAGTGTCAGAAAACACAATGCTATATATAGCGTGGCTGAGCGAGGTGCACAGTGGCAGTACACACAATGCTATATAGTCAGGCTGAGCGGTGTACACAGAGTGTCAGAAAACACAATGCTATATATAGCGTGGCTGAGCGAGGTGCACAGTGGCAGTACACACAATGCTATATAGCCAGGCTAAGCCGTGTACACAGAGTGTCAGAAAACACAATGCTATATATAGCGTGGCTGAGCGAGGTACACAGTGGCAGTAAACAATGCTATATATAGTGTGGCTGAGCGAGCGGTGTACTACTGTTCCCAGCAGCGACACACAATGACTGGGGGGGACCCTGGCTAGCGTGGCTGGAGAGCGAACTACCCTGCCTGCCTACCCAAAGCTAAACCCACAGAGAAATGGCGGAGATATGACGTGGTTCGGGTATTTATTTACCCGAACCACGTGACCGTTCGGCCAATCAGAGCGCGTTCGGGCCCGAACCACGTGACCCGTTCGGCCAATCACAGCGCTAGCCGAACGTTCGGGGAACGTTCGGCCATGCGCTCTTAGTTCGGCCATGTGGCCGAACGGTTTGGCCGAGCACCGTCAGGTGTTCGGCCGAACTCGAACATCACCCGAACAGGGTGATGTTCTGCAGAACCCGAACAGTGGCGAACACTGTTCGCCCAACACTACTGAAGGTGGTGTCTGCTTCCCCTGGATCTGCATCAATGCACAACTGGGACAGCACAGTTTTCAACCCAGACACCTCAGAATTTGTTTTTTTTATACAACAGTATAGCTATTGTAGTGGCATAATAGCTAGTGGCGCATGGCAGCAGCGCATAATTCTGTGGACCCTGGCGGTGGGAACACAGACAGGCAGGAGGATAACTATAGCAGCAGCAGCAGGAGGAGGAGGAGGAGTAGTGACGTATGGCAGCAGGCAATGTCACAGGCCATTGGCACCTAGCGTTGGTACCATGGCTGAAAATAAACACCAAAGAGCAGGAGGAGGTTCCCGGACAGCAGTCGTGCAGCCCACATTGTGCCCAATGCACAACTGGGACAGCACAGTTTTCAACCCAGACACCTCCGAATTTTTTTTTTATACAACAGTATAGCTATTGTAGTGCCGTAATAGCTAGTGGCGCATGGCAGCAGCGCATAATTCTGTGGACCCTGGCGGTGGGAACACAGACAGGCAGGAGGATAACTATAGCAGCAGCAGGAGGAGGAGGAGTAGTGACGTATGGCAGCAGGCAATGTCACAGGCCAATGGCACCTAGCGTTGGTACCATGGCTGAAAATAAACACCAAAGAGCAGGAGGAGGTTCCGGACAGCAGTCGTGCAGCCCACATTGTGCCCAATGCACAACTGGGACAGCACAGTTTTCAACCCAGACACCTCAGAATTTTTTTTTTGTATACAACAGTATAGCTATTGAAGTGGCGTAATAGCTAGTGGCGCATGGCAGCAGCGCATAATTCTGTGGACCCTGGCGGTGGGAACACAGACAGGCAGGAGGATAACTATAGCAGCAGCAGGAGGAGGAGGAGGAGGAGGAGGAGTGACGTATGGCAGCAGGCAATGTCACAGGCCAATGGTGCCTAGTGTTGGTACCATGGCTGAAAATAAACACCAAAGAGCAGGAGGAGGTTCCGGACAGTTGTCGTGCAGCCCACATTGTGCCCAATGCACAACTGGAACAGCACAGTTTTCAACTCAGACACCTCAGAATTTTTTTTTTATACAACAGTATAGCTATTGTAGTGGCGTAATAGCTAGTGGCGCATGGCAGCAGTGCATAATGCTGTGGACCCTGGCGGTGGGAACACAGACAGGCAGGAGGATAACTATAGCAGCAGCAGGAGGAGGAGGAGGAGGAGTGACGTATGGCAGCAGGCAATGTCACAGGCCAATGGTACCTAGCGTTAGTACCATAGCTGAAAATATACACCAAAGAGCAGGAGGAGGTTCCGGACAGCAGTCGTGCAGCCCACATTGTGCCCAATGCACAACTGGGACAGCACAGTTTTCAACCCAGACACCTCAGAATTTTTTTTTTTTTAGTACAACAGTATAGCTATTGTAGTGGCGTAATAGCTAGTGGCGCATGGCAGCAGCACATAATTCTGTGGACCCTGGCGGTGGGAACACAGACAGGCAGGAGGATAAACTCAGCAGGAGGAGGAGTAGTGACGTATGGCAGCAGGCAATGTATTCTGTGGACCCTGGCGGTGGGAGCACAGACAGCAGGATAACTACAGCAGCAGGAAGAGGAGTGACGTGTGGCAGCAGCAGGCATGCATTGTGTGGTGAACAGCAGGAGGATGAAAATCAGCGCTTCGTAATATGTTGGCACTGTATAAATACAATAAATAAATAAATACACAAATAAATAAATTCATAAATAAATCAGTAAATTCATAAATATAGAAATACATCAGCAACAGCAGCAGGAAGAGGAGTGTAGCAGCAGCAGGCATGCATTGTGTGGTGAACAGGAGGTGGATGAAAATCAGCGCTTCGTAATATGTTGGCGCTGTATTAATACAATAAATACACAAATAAGTAAATTCATAAATAAATCAGTAAATTCATAAATATATAAATACATCAGCAACAGCAGCAGGAAGAGGAGTGACGTGTGGCAGCAGCAGGCATGTCACGGGCCATGGTAGCTAGCGTTACTACCACAGCAAGTGAAGAAACACCAGGCCAAATTATCAGGACCCCGGGAATGAAGGTTTATGTTGTCAAAGAATGATTCCCAGGCACCTCATGTCCTCCTCTCGCTGACAGTAGGTGCCAGGAACGTGCCTTCAATCCAGGCCTGGTTGATCTTCAAAAATGTCAGTCTGTCCACTCCCTCTGTGGACAGACGAGAGCGCTTCTCGGTGACCATGCCACCGGCCGCACTGAAGCACCTCTCGGACAGCACGCTGGAAGGGGGGCAAGACAGGACTTCCAGGGCGTACTGCGCCAGCTCACTCCAGATGTGCAACCGCTCCACCCAGTACTCCATGGGGTCCACGCTGCCGGTGTCAAGCCCACTGAAGGACCCCATGTACTCAGCCACCATCTGGGTCATGCGCTGGCTGTGGCTTTCAGAGGAGGTGGCTGCTGCATGCACCTCCTCTCTCGGCTGCTCTACCGTCATGTAGAGCGCCTGCATCAATTACAGCAGGTCTCCTGGGCGCCTGACGCTGCTGCTGCTGGCCGCAGGCACCGGCTGCTGTGCTGGCTGGACAGGGACTGAGGGGGTGGAAGCCTGGGGGAAGGCTTCCTCCAGTCACCGAACAAGGAGCTGCTGCAACTCGCTTGTGCGCTGCTCACATCCTCTAGCAGGCAGAAACTGAGCCCACTTCCCCCTCAGCCGTGGATCCAGGATCATGCTGATGCAGGCGTCCTCCCTCGCTTGCATCTGCTTCACCCTGGGGTCTGTGCACAGGCAACGCAGCATGTGCGCTGCCATGGGGAACAGGGTGGTCCGTGACACAGAGACATCAGGGTCAGCGCCCTCCTCTGGCTCCTGAGCCTCTTCCTCCTCTCTCCACCCTCGCACCACTGCTGCTGCGCTCCGCTGTTCCCCCTCAGCAGCGACGTCCAGCACCTCCAACTCCTGGTTCCGGGCCTCCTCCCCCAAATCCACCAAATCGCCAAGTGCCCTGTCCAGCAGACAAACAAAAGGCACCCACTGGCAGAGGGATGCCCGCTCCTGACTCACCAGGTTGGTTCCCTGCAGGAAGGGAGCCAACACCAAGCAGACCTGCTGCATCTGCCCCCACTATGCGTTGGTGAGGAGCTGGAGTTTGGTGTTGCCTTCCACAGTGGCCTCCACGATGTACCGGTTGACAGCCCTCCTCTGCTCAACCAGCCGCTCCAACATCGCCAGGGTGGAGTTCCAGCGAGTCGGCACATCGATGACAAGGTGGTGTGGTGGCAGGCCCTCGCGCTGCTGGATCTCTGCCAGCTTTGTTGCAACAGCAGCTGAGCGGCAGACAGTGCGCACAATTTTCCGCTCTGCTTCCAACAGCTCCTCCATCCCCTGGTAGGTGCGCAAGAACTTCTGCACCACCAGGTTCAGGTCGTGGGCCAAGCAGGGGATGTGGGATAAGTGTCCCCTGCTGATGGCAGCCAGCAGGTTGGCGGCATTGTCGGACACCACCAATCCGACTCGGAGGCCTCTGGGGGTCAGCCACGTCTCTCCTGCTCCCTCAGGTAGCGGAGCACGTTGGCTGATGTCAGACTGTTCTTCCCCAGGCTCACCATCTCCAGCAGCGCTTGGCAGTGGCGGGCCTTCACGCTGCTGTTGCGTTGTCGCTTGACGGCGGGAGCTGCTGCTTCTCCCCTGACCCCGCGTGGTGGCACCACATAGTGGGCGACTAGTGCCGCTGCTGCTGCTGATGCGCCCGAGGGTGGACCTGCTGCTTCCTCGCTCGGGCTTTCCACCAGGCTGACCCAGTGTGCCGTAAAGGACAGATAGCATTCTGTCCCAAAACGGCTGCTCCATGAATCCATGGTTATGTGGATCCGCGCACTCACAGTGTGATCGAGTGTGTGGCCCACGTTCGCCATGGCAAACTAGTGCAGTGCTGGGATCGCCGTGCGGGAGAAGTAGTGGCGGCAGGGGACTTGCCACTCTGGGATCCCAAAATGCAGCAGCGCTCTCATGTCACTCCCCTCCTGCACGAAGGAATATGGCAGGAGCTGGGAGCACATGGCCCAGGCAAGCAACCCGTTCAGCACCCGGATGCGCCTGTGAGCGGGAGGCAACACCTTGGTCACACCGGGAAAGGACTCGCTGAGCAGGGTCTGGCAGCGTTTGCCTGCGCAGGAGGATGAGGAGGCCACTGTGGAGGGAGCTGATGAGGCAATTGAGAACTAGCTGCCCGGGGGGGGGAGGAGAGTGAGTTGCTGCTGCTGTGCTCCTGCTGCTGCTGCTGGGTGGGATGCTGCTGCTGAAATCTGTGCAGTGGCTCTCTTGCTCTGACCACTGCCTGCGCCACTTTGCATCAGCTTCTCATACTCACAAAAATCCTCAAAATGCCTGGTCTGTAAGTGGGTCGACAGGCACGAGGTACTCAGCTTGAGGAGATTGCGACCTCTGCTGAGACTGACCTTGCAACTGTTGCAAATTGCACGGGTCGGGTCCTCTGTGCACTTAGTGAAGAACCGCCAGACTGGGGACTTCAACCTGCCCTTCGAGCTTGAGGGCTGAGGTTTTTTGGTGGCCTTTGAGGCTTGTGCCTTTTTTGGTTTGGTTGGAGGTTTGCTGCGGGTGGTGGTAGCGGCTGAAGCAGCAGGCTGTGGCTCCTGCGCCACCATCAGTTCCACCACAGCCTGCGCCTCACTCTCCTTAATGGGCCGGGGGCGACGACCTGTCTCAAAGATGGGCGCAACGCGCTGCTGTTGCGCCTCTGCTCCCTCCTCGACAACTCTGCGGTCAGTGGCTGGCGGCGGACCAGTCACAGACCTGCTGCTGCTGCTGCTGGCAGTGGCTGCTGCAATGGCGCTGCCTCTCCTGGTGGTGCCTCGTCCTCTACCTCTGCCAGTCATTTTGCACTTATATACGAATAAACAAATGTGTAGAAAATGGCGGGAAAGGGTGTAAACTTTAATAAAGTCTGGGTTGGTGGTGGTGGTGAGTGACTGACTGGTGGTAAGTAGTGTTGGGCGAACAGTGTTCGCCACTGTTCGGGTTCTGCAGAACATCACCCTGTTCGGGTGATGTTCGAGTTCGGCCGAACACCTGATGGTGCTCGGCCAAACCGTTCGGCCGCACGGCCGAACTAAGAGCGCATGGCCGAACGTTCCCCGAACGTTCGGCTAGCGCTGTGATTGGCCGAACGGGTCACGTGGTTCGGACCCCGAACGCGCTCTGATTGGCCGAACGGGTCATGTGGTTCGGCCCGAACGCGCTCTGATTGGCCGAACGGTCACGTGGTTCGGGTAAATAAATACCCGAACCACGTCATATCTCCGCCATTTGTCTGTGGGTTTAGCTTTGGGTAGGCAGGCAGGGTAGTTCGCGCTCCAGCCACGCTAGCCAGGGTCCCCCCAGTCATTGTGTGTCGCTGCTGGGAACAGTAGTACACCGCTCACTCAGCCAGACTATATAGCATTGTGTGTACTGCCACTGTGTACCTCGCTCAGCCACGCTATATATAACATTGTTTACTGCCACTGTGTGTACACGGCTCAGCCAGACTATATAGCATTGTGTGTACTGCCACTCTGTGTACACCGCTCAGCCAGACTATATAGCATTGTGTGTACTGCCACTCTGTGTACACCGCTCAGCCAGACTATATAGCATTGTTTACTGCCACTGTGTGTACACCGCTCAGCCAGACTATATAGCATTGTGTGTACTGCCACTCTGTGTACACCGCTCAGTCAGACTATATAGCATTGTTTACTGCCACTGTGTGTACACCGCTCAGCCAGACTATATAGCATTGTTTACTGCCACTGTGTGTACACCGCTCAGCCAGACTATATAGCATTGTGTGTACTGCCACTGTGTACCTCGCTCAGCCACGCTATATATAACATTGTTTACTGCCACTGTGTGTACACGGCTCAGCCAGACTATATAGCATTGTGTGTACTGCCACTCTGTGTACACCGCTCAGCCAGACTATATAGCATTGTGTGTACTGCCACTCTGTGTACACCGCTCAGCCAGACTATATAGCATTGTTTACTGCCACTGTGTGTACACCGCTCAGCCAGACTATATAGCATTGTGTGTACTGCCACTCTGTGTACACCGCTCAGCCAGACTATATAGCATTGTTTACTGCCACTGTGTGTACACCGCTCAGCCAGACTATATAGCATTGTGTGTACTGCCACTCTGTGTACACCGCTCAGCCAGACTATATAGCATTGTGTGTACTGCCACTGTGTGTACACCGCTCAGCCAGACTATATAGCATTGTGTGTACTGCCACTCTGTGTACACCGCTCAGCCAGACTATATAGCATTGTGTGTACTGCCACTCTGTGTACACCGCTCAGCCAGACTATATAGCATTGTTTACTGCCACTGTGTGTACACCGCTCAACCAGACTATATAGCATTGTTTACTGCCACTGTGTGTACATGTTCAACCAGACTATATAGCATTGTGTGTACTGCCACTCTGTGTACACCGCTCAGCCAGACTATATAGCATTGTGTGTACTGCCACTGTGTGTACACCGCTCAGCCAGACTATATAGCATTGTTTACTGCCACTCTGTGTACACGGCTCATCCAGACTATATAGCATTGTGTGTACTGCCACTCTATGTACACCGCTCAGCCAGACTATATAGCATTGTTTACTGCCACTGTGTGTACACGCTCAGCCAGACTATATAGCATTGTGTACTGCCACTGTGTGTACACCGCTCAGCCAGACTATATAGCATTGTGTGTACTGCCACTCTGTGTACACGGCTCAGCCAGACTATATAGCATTGTGTGTACTGCCACTCTGTGTACACCGCTCAGCCAGACTATATAGCATTGTTTACTGCCACTCTGTGTACACCGCTCATCCAGACTATATAGCATTGTGTGTACTGCCACTCTATGTACACCGCTCAGCCAGACTATATAGCATTGTTTACTGCCACTGTGTGTACACGCTCAGCCAGACTATATAGCATTGTGTACTGCCACTGTGTGTACACCGCTCAGCCAGACTATATAGCATTGTGTGTACTGCCACTCTGTGTACACCGCTCAGCCAGACTATATAGCATTGTTCACTGCCACTCTGTGTACACGGCTCAGCCAGACTATATAGCATTGTTTATTGCCACTCTGTGTACATGGCTCAGCCAGACTATATAGCATTGTGTGTACTGCCACTCTGTGTACACCGCTCAGCCAGACTATATAGCATTGTTCACTGCCACTCTGTGTACACGGCTCAGCCAGACTATATAGCATTGTTTACTGCCACTCTGTGTACATGGCTCAGCCAGACTATATAGCATTGTGTGTACTGCCACTCTGTGTACACCGCTCAGCCAGACTATATAGCATTGTTCACTGCCACTCTGTGTACACGGCTCAGCCAGACTATATAGCATTGTTTACTGCCACTCTGTGTACATGGCTCAGCCAGACTATATAGCATTGTGTGTACTGCCACTCTGTGTACACCGCTCAGCCAGACTATATAGCATTGTTCACTGCCACTCTGTGTACACGGCTCAGCCAGACTATATAGCATTGCGTACTCTGCCAGTCAGTGTGTATATTGCTGGGATCAGTAATACTCCACTCACCGTCAACCACTATATGAGCTCACCATGAGTTCCTCAGAGACCTCTGCTGTGAGCAGCACTCCCAACAACAGCAACAGCCAACGCCCCACGCAAGCTATAACATCCACCCCAGCAGCCAGTGGTCAGCAGCAGCCCTCCCCGGAGGAGAACGTTGTGTCCATCGGTCCGGCGCCAGAGCGATTAATGAGGGCTGCCATTGAGGAGATGATGGGGCCTGATGTGGAGGAGGAGGTCGGGCTCAGGCCAGCATCCCAAGTTAATGTTGAGGACGATGAGGGGTCTGTGTCTGGGGATGTTGGGGTGGCAGAGGTGGTGGGTGGGTCAGACTCAGGAGAAGAGTTGTATGATGAGGATGATGATCGGGACCATCTGTATGTGCCTCAGAGTCCGACCCCGGAAAACATGTTGTATCGTGTGTTTAAGTACTAAAATCTGCGTTCCCAGTAGTGTTGGGCGAACAGTGTTCGCCACTGTTCGGGTGCTGCAGAACATCACCCCGTTCGGGGTGACTATATAGCAGACTATATAGCATTGTGTTTACTGCCACTCTGTGTACACGGCTTAGCCACACTATATAGCATTGTGTTTACTGCCACTCTGTGTCTGCTGGGAACAGTAGTACACCGCTCACCCGCCACTGTATAGCATTGTGCTCTGTGTCGCTGCTGGCAATAGTGGTACACCGCTCACCCACCACTGTATAGCATTTCTGTACTGCCACTGTACTGCTGCCAGTCAGCGTGTACTGTAAGGATAAGTGAAATGAGGAAGAAATCCGGTGAAAGAGGGAGGGGCAAGGGAAGAGGTGTTTCCCCTGACGGTTGTGCTGGGGAGCTCTACTCCACGGCGGCGGCCCCCACAATGACATATGACGAGTTTGAGGAGATGGAAGAGGAGGGTATGGACAATGTGGACATAGACCCAGATTTTGTTTGTGAACAAGAACATCGCCGTCGTAGCAGCAGCACAGATGAGTCTGTTGAAGAACCCACTGCTGCACGAGTTTGCCTTGTGCCACAAGGTAGGCGGCGCGCAATTTCAGGCACCACAAGCGTGGAAGTTCAAGTGAGAGGCAAAAGAGGCGCAAACAGAAATCGCCAGCAAGGCAGGTGCTCCAAAGTCTGGGCTTTCTTTGAAGACTGCACTGAGGATGTTACCATGGCGATTTGCAAGGTGTGCAAGACCCGCCTGAGCAGGGGGAAAAGTATTAACAACCTCTCCACCACCAGCATGAGCCGCCACATGCTATCCAAACATCCCACTCTGTGGGCAAACGCGGCAGGACAGGGTACCACCAGCAACACTGCCTCCCTTGGGTTCACCAGACTCACCACCAGACTCGCCTCAGCAGCAGCAGTAGCCCAGCCATTGCGTGGTTCAAAACATTCCAAAAAATCAGATGACGCTGACACTGTCACTTTCCGGAGTAGTGCTCTTGAGGTCTCCCAGTGTTCATCAAACACAACAACCAACAGCCCTTCGGTGTGCAGCCCTACGGTTCAGTTGTCTCGGAGATGTTTGAGCGCAAGAGGAAATTGCCAGAAAATGACCCCCGGGCCGTGGCAGTAAGAGCCAGCATAGCCAAGCTTCTGGCCTGCGAAATGCTGACATATCGAGTGGTGGAGACAAACAGCTTCAAGGGCATGATGTCAGTGGCCATCCCACGTTACGTGGTTCCCAGCCGCTACCACTTTGCGCGATCTGCAGTGCCTGAGTTGCATGAGCACGTGGTCAGCAAAATAACCCAAAGCTTGAAGAATGCCATTGCCTGCAAGGTTCACCTCACCACTGACACCTGGACGAGTGTGTTCGGCCAGGGTCGATACATCTCCCTTACCGCGCACTGGGTGAACCTTGTGGAACCTGGCAGCGAATCCTCACCTGCTACGGCGCGGGTGTTGCCCACGCCGCAAACACCTGCACCGCCGTCCCTCCCACTGGATAACAGCAGCACCTACCTCTCTGACTCCTTCTCCTCCAACGCATCTCAAAGCTGTACCTCATCCGGAAACGCGAACCCAGCACCAGCAGCAGTAGGATCGTGGAAGCAGTGCAGCACAGCTGTTGGCATGCGTCAGCAAGCGTTGCTGAAGCTGATCTGCCTTGGGGATAAGCAGCACACAGGGGAGGAAATTTGGAGGGGAATAAAGGAACAGATGGATTTGTGGCTGGCACCGCTGGACCTGAAACCGGCCATGGTTGTGTGTGATAATGGGAGTAATCTCATTCGCGCTTTAAGGTTGGCTAAGCTGACACATGACGAAGAAGAGGAGGAGGAACAGCTGGAGTTGGAGCAGGAATTTCCTGCCACCACTGACGAGGGCCAGAGCGGTGCACGTTGGACTTCCACAATTCAGCGCGAATGGTCAGCAGAAGCAGACCAGGAAGAAGGTGACGACTATGATGCATCACAACAACTATCACAACGCTCACAAGAGGATGATGAGGATTCTGGTAGGACTCTGGCACACATGGCTCAATTCATGCTAGACTGCATTGAACGCGACCCACGCATTGTGCGCATTCGGGACAACACCAATTACTGAGTTTATATACCCTTCTGGATCCACGGTACAAACACAATGTTCCAAAACTGCTTGAAGAAAGAGTCAGACAGGTCAAAATGGAAGAATACCAGCAGGCCCTTGTGGAGACTTTAGAGAGGAGATTGACATCCTCCCCCTCCTCTAGCCAGTTGTACGCCGACAGACTGACTTCCGCAAACCCAGGACGACCAGGAGGGCAGCAAACAACACAAGCCGCAGCTAGTGCCCAAAAGGGAATGGTATCGGCAGTGTCCTTGGAGTGGAAAAATTTTCTGACACCCATGCAGCAGCAGCCCACTGAACAGCAAGCGTGCAGATCCACCTCCAACACCGATCGCCTGGAGAAGATGGTCAAGGACTACATGTCAGATGGCGTAGCTGTGTCTAACAATCCATCTGCACCCTTCAACTATTGGGTATCGAAGCTAGACACCTGGCACGAACTGGCAATGTACGCAATAGAGGTGCTGGCTTGCCTGGCAGCCAGCGTTATGTCGGAACGCTGTTTCAGTGCTGCCGGAGGCATCGTCACAGATCGGCGTATCCGCCTCTCCACAGAAAATGCAGACCGTCTGACTCAAATTAAAATGAATCAATCCTGGATTGGAAACGACTACGCAACACTCCAGGACCCCAACCAAGTAACATGACCAATGAACATCTGGGATGGTTTAGCGTTTCTGGTCCCTGTTTATTGAACCTCTCATCTGTATTACATTTCTGACTGCATGGCGGCAAAAAGCATTGCTGCTATATCCGCACGCTTTTTGTCCTCATGCAAGGCCTGGGTTGTTGTGTCTCAAAAAGCATGGCCTTCTCCTCCTGCGCCTGCTCCTGTTCCATCACGTGTGCTGCTGCTGCTGGGTTAGCGTTGCCGGTCCCTGTTTATGGAACCTCTCATCTGTATTACACTTATGACTGCATGGCGGCAAAAAGCATTGCTGTATCCGCACGCTTTTTGTCCTCATGCAAGGCCTGGGTTGTTGTGTCTCAAAAAGCTTGGCCTTCTCCTCCTGCGCCTGCTCCTGTTCCATCACGTCTGCTGCTGCTGGGTTAGCGTTGCCGCGTGGTCCCTGTTTATTGAACCTCTTATCTTTATTACATTTATGACTGCATGGCGGTACAAAGCATGCTGCGCCTCCTCCTGTTCCATCACGTGTGCTCTGTGCTGCTGCTGCTGCTGGGTTAGCGTTACCGGTCCCTGTTTATGGAACCTCTTCTCTTTATTACATTTATGACTGCATGGCGGTAAAAAGCATGCTATCCGCACGCTTCTTGTCCTCATGCAAGGCCTGGGTTGTTGTGTCTCAAAGCGTGGCCTTCTCCTCCTGCGCCTCCTCCTGTTCCATCACGTGTGCTCTGTGCTGCTGCTGCTGCTGGGTTAGCGTTACCGGTCCCTGTTTATGGAACCTCTTCTCTTTATTACATTTATGACTGCATGGCGGTAAAAAGCATGCTATCCGCACGCTTCTTGTCCTCATGCAAGGCCTGGGTTGTTGTGTCTCAAAGCGTGGCCTTCTCCTCCTGCGCCTCCTCCTGTTCCATCACGTGTGCTCTGTGCTGCTGCTGCTGCTGGGTTAGCGTTACCGGTCCCTGTTTATGGAACCTCTTCTCTTTATTACATTTATGACTGCATGGCGGTAAAAAGCATGCTATCCGCACGCTTCTTGTCCTCATGCAAGGCCTGGGTTGTTGTGTCTCAAAGCATGGCCTTCTCCTCCTGCGCCTCCTCCTGTTCCATCACGTGTGCTCTGTGCTGCTGCTGCTGCTGGGTTAGCGTTACCGGTCCCTGTTTATGGAACCTCTTCTCTTTATTACATTTATGACTGCATGGCGGTAAAAAGCATGCTATCCGCACGCTTCTTGTCCTCATGCAAAGCCTGGGTTGTTGTGTCTCAAAAAGCGTGGCCTTCTCCTCCTGCGCCTCCTCCTGTTCCATCACGTGTGCTCTGTGCTGCTGCTGCTGCTGGGTTAGCGTTACCGGTCCCTGTTTATGGAACCTCTTCTCTTTATTACATTTATGACTGCATGGCGGTACAAAGCATGTTATCCGCACGCTTCTTGTCCTCATGCAAGGCCTGGGTTGTTGTGTCTCAAAGCGTGGCCTTCTCCTCCTGCGCCTCCTCCTGTTCCATCACGTGTGCTCTGTGCTGCTGCTGCTGCTGGGTTAGCGTTACCGGTCCCTGTTTATGGAACCTCTTCTCTTTATTACATTTATGACTGCATGGCGGTAAAAAGCATGCTATCCGCACGCTTCTTGTCCTCATGCAAGGCCTGGGTTGTTGTGTCTCAAAGCGTGGCCTTCTCCTCCTGCGCCTCCTCCTGTTCCATCACGTGTGCTCTGTGCTGCTGCTGCTGCTGGGTTAGCGTTACCGGTCCCTGTTTATGGAACCTCTTCTCTTTATTACATTTATGACTGCATGGCGGTAAAAAGCATGCTATCCGCACGCTTCTTGTCCTCATGCAAGGCCTGGGTTGTTGTGTCTCAAAGCGTGGCCTTCTCCTCCTGCGCCTCCTCCTGTTCCATCACGTGTGCTCTGTGCTGCTGCTGGGTTAGCGTTACCGGTCCCTGTTTATGGAACCTCTTCTCTTTATTACATTTATGACTGCATGGCGGTAAAAAGCATGCTATCCGCACGCTTCTTGTCCTCATGCAAAGCCTGGGTTGTTGTGTCTCAAAAAGCGTGGCCTTCTCCTCCTGCGCCTCCTCCTGTTCCATCACGTGTGCTCTGTGCTGCTGCTGCTGCTGGGTTAGCGTTACCGGTCCCTGTTTATGGAACCTCTTCTCTTTATTACATTTATGACTGCATGGCGGTACAAAGCATGCTATCCGCACGCTTCTTGTCCTCATGCAAGGCCTGGGTTGTTGTGTCTCAAAAAGCGTGGCCTTCTCCTCCTGCGCCTCCTCCTGTTCCATCATGTGTGCTCTGTGCTGCTGCTGCTGCTGGGTTAGCGTTACCGGTCCCTGTTTATGGAACCTCTTCTCTTTATTACATTTATGACTGCATGGCGGTAAAAAGCATGCTATCCGCACGCTTCTTGTCCTCATGCAAGGCCTGGGTTGTTGTGTCTCAAAAAGCGTGGCCTTCTCCTCCTGCGCCTCCTCCTGTTCCATCACGTGTGCTGCTGCTGCTGCTGCTGGGTTAGCGTTACCGGTCCCTGTTTATGGAACCTCTTCTCTTTATTACATTTATGACTGCATGGCGGTAAAAAGCATGCTATCCGCACGCTTCTTGTCCTCATGCAAGGCCTGGGTTGTTGTGTCTCAAAAAGCGTGGCCTTCTCCTCCTGCGCCTCCTCCTGTTCCATCACGTGTGCTGCTGCTGCTGCTGGGTTAGCGTTACCGGTCCCTGTTTATGGAACCTCTTCTCTTTATTACATTTATGACTGCCTGGCGGTAAAAACCATGTTACCTGTGCAAAGAAACATGACATTTTCAGCATTTAAAAGACAGTTTTTCCTTTGAAACTTTACAATCAATTTTCTCAAAAACTATAAGCTCTTTTTCAAATATTTTTTTTCCTCTTGTACCCACTCCCAAGGTGCACATACCCTGCTAATTTGGGGTATGTAGCATGTAAGGAAGCTTTACAAAGCACGAAAGTTCGGGTCCCCATTGACTTCCATTATGTTCGGAGTTCGGCGCGAACACCCGAACATCGCGGCGATGTTCGGCGAACGTTCTCGAACCCGAACATCTAGGTGTTCGCCCAACACTAGTGGTAAGTGTCAACTCGTGTGACAGTGGGTGACAATTGCGGTCGGTTACACACGGTCAGACGCAATCAATAGGGTGCGCCGGCAAATGACAGTCACAGCAGGTGACAACAAGGGATGCTGGCCTGCGAATGTAACAATTTACTACAGAAAGGTAATAAATCACACAGTAACAAATGATAAAAATTAAATAAAGGGGTGGGTGGTTTTAGTAGTAGTGGAAGACTACCACCTACCTAGTAGTAGTACGGTTGTACGCGCAGGTAGTAACTATTAAACGCCTGCTGTACTAAACAGTAAACAATCTAACTAACTGCCAGACAGTGGGTGACAAATTACGCGTCCAGTGAAAAATGGCGCCGGTTAAATAATGGCGCCCCCTTATGCCCGATATTAGTTTAAAACGATATTTATCGTTTTAAAGGTTAAAATAGTGCAGACCTTTTGAACGAAATTTATCGTTTTAAAACTTGTTTTTTTTTTGTCCTGCCTGAACGATATTTATCGTTTTAAGCCCTGCTTCGCTGCCATTTGGAAAATGTCTGCCTGCCGACTTTAATGTTTAATAGCAAAGCCCCCTTAAACGCTAAAAAACACCAAATTTGCAGGGAATGTTAAGAAAAAATGTGTGAACAAGAGGAAAACATTTTTTCTCAAAAAGACCTTATAGTTTTTGAGAAAATCGATTTTGAATATTCTCCTTCTGACCGTGGGAAAATTAAACGCCCGCCGACTTTAGCGGTTAATAGTAAAGCCCCTTTAAATGCCAGAAACACCAAATGTGTAGGAAATGTTAAGAAGAACAGTGGGAACAAGAAGAATATTTTTTTTTTCAAAAAGACCTTATTGTTTTTGATAAAATCGATTTTAAATGTTCAAAGAGGAAACTGTATCTATTTAAATCGCGTAATGACATTTCTGCGGGGAAACAATTCCCGCCGACTTTAGCAGTTAATAGCAAAGTCCCCTTTAATCCTAGCAACACCAAATTTGCAGGATATGTTAAAAAGATAAAGGGGAAACAATATTTAAAAAAAAAGAATTCACATTTTTTTTTTTAATTTAAATTTTTGTGTTGAGTGTGGGAATTTTTTTTGAAAAAAATGACGTGGGGTCCCCCCTCCCGAGCCTCTGTAACCCCTTGTCTCCCATGCAGGCTGGGATAGCCAGAATGCGGAGCCCCGGCCGACTGGGGCTTCGCACCCTGAGCTATACCAGCCCGCATGGTCCATGGTATGGGGGGGCTACGGGGGGAGGGGCGGCCAAGCCTTCCCCTCTCCCCCGGAGCCCTTGTCCAATCCGTGGACAAGGGGCTCTTCCCCACCTCCGGTGTCCCAGGAGGAGGTGGGGGCGACGATTCCCTGGGGGGGGTTTCATGGTGGCATCTGGGAGTCCCCTTTAAGAAGGGGAACCCAGATGCCTGCCCCCCTCCCAGGAGAAATGAGTATAGGGGTGAAAAGTACCCCTTACCCATTTCCATAAGGGGTTAAATGAAATAAAAACGCAACAACGAGAAAAGTCCTTTAATGTTCTAAATTAACCAGAAATACTTGGGGGGCGCATGCGCGGCGCAGGCGGGGCTACATGTGATCCTTAGCTGCTCCGCTTCTCGGCTGATCATCATCGCTAAAATTAACTTCGAAACTGCAGCACCACTTTCTGCTGCCACAGGTCCCTAAGCATGCCAGGGAAAGGAAAAGAGACCAACGGGCAGAAAATAACTTCTACCCCCGCTCCGAAGACTTCTCCTCCGGCCACCGCCCGGCGCAACAAAACCAAGATGGCCGATGGCTCAACCCACACTCCACCACGCAGCCCTTCTTCGCCGGGCAATCAACCAACACTAATGGCGGACTTCAACCCAGAGCTGGACCTGACTCCTCAACTTCCACAACAACATGAGGACCTCATTACACATATACAGCGAGTCTTCCGTCTCGAACTTAAAGAAGCGGTAAAGGATATCACTACCCAGATAAGAGAACTGGGACACCGGGTTGACGAGATAGAAAAGCAGGTGACGAGATAACAGACGCACAGGAGGCTGACAAAACTCAGATAGATCAGCAAGCTGAGAAGATCGAGACCCTAGAATTAAAACTGGAAGATGCGGAGAACCGGAGCAGGCGGGCAAACCTCCGCATTAGAGGCCTACCAGAAACCTTCACCGACCTGAAGCCTTGAACCTCTTCAGCTCACTCCTGCCACAAGTTGACCAGGCCTCTTTCCGCATGGTCCGGATCCACAGAGCACTGGCTAAGATGCGCAACCCGGACTTACCCCGAGATGTCGTACTTAAATTTCAATACGAAGAAGTCCGGGACATGGTGCTGGAGGCGGCCTCTTTCCGCATGGTCCGGATCCACAGAGCACTGGCTAAGATGCGCAACCCGGACTTACCCCGAGATGTCGTACTTAAATTTCAATACGAAGAAGTCCGGGACATGGTGCTGGAGGCGGCCCGGAACCTTACAACCCTACCAGGAATGCCAGTTACAGTTCAGCTATATGCTGACCTGGCGCCAACAACTATTCAACGTCGGAGGAACCTACGACCGGTGACCCAGTCTCTACAAAAAGCCTTGGTGAAATACCGTTGGAGATTCCCGTTTTCCCTCTCATTTACCTATAATGGCACACTTTACTCATGCCGAACCCTTGAAGAAGGACGGAGACACCTTGAAGCAGCGGGCATCCAGATGGAACCCATGCCACCAGCTCCACTTCCACAAAGGCTTTCTCGTCCGACGAGAGTCTGGTCGTCCAGAAGAAATCGGCAACGCTCATCGCAAGATGTGTGATCTTTTGCTCACCTTTAATATCATATTATGATGCTAGGTCCCCACGGGTCGGCATCCCCACTAACTTAGTACAGAATCCGCAACGGAACGGCCTTACTATCCGGGATTTTCCTTAATGAGGCCTACTTTCTCCTCGAGAGGACGGGTGCCGTGAGTTAAACCATAACCCCTTCGTTTTGCATTTTTCACTATGCTCCAATATACCGTATGAACATTGACTCCTTTGCCTGAGGTACTATTTACCGACATGTCCACCCTATATTGTTTCCCCATTGCTATGATCACGAACTTCAAACTAGGCATCCATTCTTAGTACTCATATGTTTACCTCAGATTGATGCCTTCTCATTGGGACTTTGTCACTCGATTTCCCTCATCTAGCTCTGAAGGCAAATGACCTTTGTCCTTAGGGGCAAATCTGAACCCTTTTCATTTTTAGTTCCTAACTACCTTAAGAGGCAAATAAGACATTCCTGATTAGAATCAATAGTCATATAACACAAATGCCTACAACGGCACAGCAATTATTGGGATACACTACAGACGCCCGGCCCCGTTGAGAAACTCAGACAACGATAACCATTTTTTCAGGATGATAGCCGACTCTACGCCCCCCTTTTTTTCATGTGATACTGCTTGAAATGTATAAAACTTTAAAATTGTGGTTTCCTATGATTTACCACTAGATGGTGCTGCAGGATTACTTATTGCTCCAACTGTAACGTTTAATAGCATATTAATGGAATGATGATGACAGCTGAGAACTACTCTAAGTGCTGTCCCCCCGATAATGAACAGTGCTGATGGCGGTATAATATTGCTTTCAGCCCTCTTCATTGTAATGAGGTCTTTTTTCTCGAATTCCTGTTTTATTTTTTATTTACAATTTGATAGGCCACGTTGGCCTAGGTTCCTGTTAAGCTAGAAATACTTATTGCCAGACAATCTGAGTATACTCACATGGATGTCCCTTTGGAGGAAGGAGGCACAGTGTCGCCCAGTGACTGGTCAATATAACTAACAGCCCACACCTTTACCCTACTATGACGCAACTTAATATAATTTCACATAATGCTAAGGGCCTTAATTCACCTTTCAAACGCCAAAAAGCCTTTTTAGATTACCAGAAATGTTCCCCGGACATTATATGTTTGCAGGAGACACATTTCACTAAAGACCTCCTACCCTAAATACTTCCACACACAGTACCAGCGACACTTTGCCTCCTCTGCTAACTCCAAACATAGGGGTGTTCTCACGCTCCTAAGAAACTCACTTTCTTTCGTTTTAGAAAGAACTATAGCTGATGAAGAAGGTCGATTTATAATTTTAGCTGGCTCAATTCAGTCCCAGAACACTTGCATAGTAAACCTATACGCTCCACCTGAAGCCCCAATGGCTCCCGTTAGGCTTATTCTTAAACACCTAGAAAATTTCCCTACCTATACAATCATATGGGAGGGCGACTTTAATATCGCCCCGAATTCAGCCTTAGACAGATCACAACAACCTCTGTCATCTAGACAACATCAACTTTCCAGCACCCTCATAAAAGCCTTAAATGAAGCCCAATTAGTAGATTCCTGGAGGGAACACAACCCCCTACCCCGTAACTACACCTTCTTCTCATCTGCACACCATACATATTCTAGGATTGATGCAATCTTTTTATCCTCCACACTAGTACCAAATCTGATTTTCGCTAGACATGTTATCAGTGCATGGTCTGACCATGATATCGTTTGGACCGCATGCTCATCCCTCACAATCCCCATAACACGCCCCCCTTGGAGACTGAATGAAAGCCTTTTGACAGATGGTGAGGTGGTTCTGGAGTTAGAGGAACACCTTATAAATTATTTCCAATGAAATGATATAGGCCTTCTTAAACCTGATATATTATGGCTAGCGCATAAGCCTACTATCAGAGGCCAAATTATTAAAATAGCCTCTCAAAAGAAAAAAGCAAAAACTGCCAAGCAACTCAATCTCGAACACAAGCTCTCACAATTACAGAGAGCCCACTCTCCCTTCAGATACCTCTACAAGCAGATCCAGGATACCCAAAGTCAAATAGACATACTCCTCTCAGCTAGGACAGAAAAAGCAATCAGATGGACCAAGTCAAAAGTTTATGTCCAATACAACAAACCAAACACCTGGCTCGCTAGGAAACTCAAACAAGTGCACTCTAACAATAGAATCCTCCAAATAAAAACAAAATCTGGCACTATTACATCTGACCCACTAAAAATCCATAACGAATTTGCCGACTATTATAAATCACTATACAAAGCTAAAACCTGTGATATGTCAAGCCCCAGTGCTACCACATTCTATCAGAATTTACGTACACCAATACTACGCCCCGAAAAAGCCTCCACACTCAACTCCCCAGTCACCGATTTAGAAATATTTCTAGCTATCAAAAAATTAAAAAACGGCAAGGCCCCAGGCCCAGATGGCTTTTCAACTATGTAATATAAAAAATTTAAGAAAATATTAATCCCCTACCTTAAAAAAATATACAATTCCATCCTAGATGGTAAAATTCCAGCCCTTGAATTTTTGCAATCAACAATCGCTGTCATCCCTAAACCTAAGCGTGATCCCTTAGATATAAAAAATTATAGGCCCATATCTCTCCTAAACTTAGACTATAAGTTACTTACAGCCATACTTGTTGCGAGATTAAATAAATTAATAGGACCACTTACACATAGAGACCAAGTTGGATTCATCCCACTCCGCCAGGCCCCAGATAACGTAAGAAAAGTAATTAACCTTCTTCATATAATTACAGCCCGCAAACCCCCCACTGCCCTTTTATCCCTAGATATGGAAAAAGCTTTCGACACCATTGACTGGACCTTTATGCACTCAACCCTTCACAGAGCAGGAATTTTTGGCCCCTTCTTACAAGCTGTTAAAGAGAACCCGAGGTGGGTTTGAAGAATATTATCTGCATACAGAGGCTGGATCTGCCTATACAGCCCAGCCTCTGTTGCTATCCCAAACCCCCCTAAGGTCCCCCTGCACTCTGCAATCCCTCATAAATCACAGCCACGCTGCTGACAAACAGCTTGTCAGAGCTGGCTGTGTTTATCTCTATAGTGTCAGTCTGCTGCTCTCCCCGCCTCCTGCAGAACTCCAGTCCCCGCCTGCATCCCTTCCCTCCCTGCTGATTGGAGGGAAGGGACGGGGGCAGGGACTGGAGCTATGCAGGAGGCGGGGGAGCAACTGAGACTGACACTACAGATGAAAACACAGCCTCACAGCACGGCTGTGATTTATGTGGGATTGCAGAGTGCAGGGGGACCTAAGTGGGGTTTGCGATAGCAACAGAGGCTGGGCTGTATAGGCAGATCCAGCCTCTGTATGCAGATAACATTCTTTAAACAAACCTCGGGTTCTCTTTAATTGTCTATACTCCAACCCAGTTGCATACCTTAAGCTACCCACTAACAACCCCGTCCCTATCCCAATTCAAAGAATTCGGCAAGGGTGCCCCCTTTCCCCCGCCATCTTTGCCTTAATAATAGAGCCCCTAGCCAATAAAATCCGCTCCTCTCCAGATATACAAGGCATTAAACTCAAAAGTTCAGAATATAAAGCAAACCGTTTTGCTGATGACTTGTTATTAACCCTTTCCTCTCCACACACCTCCATCCCTAATCTACTCCAACTAGTTAAAACATTTGGCAAGCTCTCAGGCCTCACCCTAAACATTAACAAATCAGAGGTACTTTTTGCTAATCTCACTAAACAAAGTGCAGAGGCCTTAGCTAATAAATTGGGCCTCTCCCATCAAATTAAATATATCACATATCTGGGCATTAAGATATCAGCCAATCCAAATGACCTCTTTCAATTAAACTACAAACCAATGCTCAGTGAGCTCAAGCAAGACCTGATTAGGTGGAACTCACCAACAGTTTCGTGGTCTGGTCGTATACACTCAGTAAGAATGAACCTTCTTCTGCGAATATTATATTTATTTAGGACGCTACCTATTCAAGTGACCAAACATCTCTCAGGGACTTACAGAACTCTGTTTTTAAGTTTATTACAAATGGCAAAAAGAGCAGAATTAACCAACACACCATGTACCTTAATAGAGTCCGTGGAGGCCTAGGTGTTCCAGACTTGTATAGCTACTATAGAGCATCTCAAATCACCCAATTAGCCCAACTCCATTCTACAAACAACCACCCATTATGGGCTGACATTGAAAATGACCTTCTAGCCCCAGTTTCATTAGCGGCCACCAAGTGGTCTCGTCTACCTTCACCAGCAAAATATAAACAATAATCACCTATAACTGCGCACTCCCTTAATATATGGAATAAGCTAAGATTTACCAAAAATGTACAATCCCGAACTCCCCTCCAGCTCCCTATACTCAATAATCCAGATTTTACGCCAGGGTGGGACACGCAATCTTTCAAATGGTGGAAAACCCAGGGTTTTGAGACTCTATCCAAGTTTATTGTGGCTGACAGGCTACCAACTTGGACCCAATTCAAAACACTAACCTCCTTCCCACCAACAGAACAATTTAGAGCTATCCAAATCTATCACTACATTAGATCAATAATTGGTTCCACTACGGCCCCTCTCACTCATACTACATATGAAAATTGGTGTCTACATAGACCTTTGGAAGGTGGCCTTATTTCATATCTATACTCAATAATCTCACAACCTTTAGAACATACTAAAACCAAATCAATGAGAATGTGGGAGGAGGACTTGGGACAGACATTGTCTATCAAACAATGGAGTAAATGTTGCCTCACGTTGGCAAAGGGCAGCAGCTACTTCTCCCACATAGAGACTAATTATAAAGTACTCCATCGAACATATATTACTCCTAAGAAAATGCATGCTATTTCCAAGGATAACTCCCCTAACTGTTTTAGAGGATGTGGACAAATCGGTGACTTTTCACATATATGGTGGTTTTGCCCAATAGTTAGCCAATTCTGGGCCCAGGTTGCTTCAGCAATAGGCACAGCCCTAGAGACCTCCATCTCTCCTGACCCATTTCAGCTTCTCTTGGGCAATAAACCACAGAAATGGAAGTACCCCCAGCATAGATTGGCTCAACACATTGCAAAATCAGCACGCCTACACATTGCTAGGCAATGGCTAAAACCTACCCTTTCATTAGAACTCACCGACCTTATAATAACAGATATATTGATCTCTGAAAGATTGCTGGCCATAATTAATGACTCCACCCTGTCATTTACCAGAACATGGCAACCCTGGCTGTCTGCCTCAACCTCACTGGGACTACGCTCCTGTGCCCTCTCCTTCTAGGGACAATGATCATTCTGTATTGTACTTCTCCATATGTCTAAAAGACGTCTTGCATATTCTTCTATGTTAATGTGTGTTATGAGTTCAACTGTTTGATACGCCCTACGTTAAGGGCTTATGTAAACGCTGTTATATTTTTTCTAAAAACTTAATAAAATATTTTGAAACTAGAAATACTTACCTGTACCTTTAAGAAAAAAATCCCACGCCAATTAGGTCCCACGACAGTATCCTCCATCTTGCGACCTTCTGTTACATCTTGATTGAAGATCTCCGACGCCACACACGCCGCCCCCGCCGAACTGCTCTCAGCTATACTTAGTATAGCTTAGAGAGCAAAAAGCATCTTTACATTTTGGCTCCAATGGTCCCCATTGGTTCCTTAACAGACCAATAGGGATCAGGAGGATCCCCATTGGTCGATAAGGAACCAATGGGGAGCTTTGGAGCCAAAGTTTAAAGTTGCTTTTGTTCTCAGCTATACTTAGTATAGCTGAGAGTGTGTCTATACAGACGCATTACCGCTAGCTCCCGCTGCCCTCCCTGCCTCTCTCACACCTGTCACCCTCACCCATGCTGGCACCCATGGGTGCATTGATCCGACCCCCCTCCCTGCCGCTGCACCCAATACCCCCTTCCTGCCCGCTACCCCCTCCAGCTCGGCAGCAAGTCTAGGACTGCCCCTGGGGGCAGGGCGCTACTTAATAATAAAAAAAATCAAAATATTTATATAGCACTTTTTTCCTGATGGACTCAAAGCTGCAGCCACTGGGACGGGCTCAGGAGGCCGCGTCTATCAAAAAAGGGCGCCTGGAAAAAAGGGCGCGGGGTGTATCCGAAATTGTACGTTTGAATGCAAAACCATATTTTTTTTTAATATGTTATAAACGATAATTTAGTGCTAAATGGGTTAAATAAACGGAAATGAAATGGCAAAATACCGTCTATAACAGTAAACAAATTCTGAAATAAAACGTCAAATAGCATCTATAGAAAAAACGATATTTACACTTGTATTAAGCATAGTATTAGAATGGTAGGTTTTACAGGTATTTTACTACAATTATACCTAACTTTAGGGTCACAGATATATCTCCTTATCCCTATCCCTCTCACCTAGACCCCCCCCTTTGTGTAAATACACATAATGTAATACATTGTATATATGACATATATTGTACTATAACTATACCTAACCTTACTCTCACACAGAGCCCTCCCTAACCCCTAGACCCCCCTGATGGTGCCTAAACCTAAGACTCCCCTGGTGGTGCCTAAACCTAAGACCCCCCTGTTGGTGCCTAAAACTAACCACCCCCCTGGTGGTGCCTTAACCTAGGACCCCCCTGGTGGTACCTAAACCTAAGACCCCCCTGGTGGTGCCTAAACCTAAGACCCCCCTGGTGGTGCCTAAACCTAAGACCCCCTGGTGGTGCCTAAACCTAAGACCCCCCTGTTGGTGCCTAAACCTAAGACCCCCCTGTTGGTGCCTAAAACTAACCACCCCCCTGGTGGTGCCTAAACCTAGGACCCCCCTGGTGGTGCCTAAACCTAAGACCCCCCTGGTGGTGCCTAAACCTAAGACCCCCCTGGTGGTGCCTAAACCTAAGACCCCCTGGTGGTGCCTAAACCTAAGACCACCCTGTTGGTGCCTAAACCTAAGACCCCCCTGTTGGTGCCTAAAACTAACCACCCCCCTGGTGGTGCCTAAACCTAACCACCCCCCTGGTGGTGTATATTGCACTGTAAGTATACCTAACCCTCCCTGTACCTATTCCTAACCCCTAGACCCCCCTGGTGGTGCCTAAACCTAAGACCCCCCTGGTGGTGCCTAAACCTAAGACCCCCCTGGTGGTACCTAAACCTAAGACCCCCCTGGTGGTGTATATTGCACTGTAACTATACCTAACCCTCCCTGTACCTATCCCTAACCCCTAGACCCCTTAGTAATGCCTAAACCTAACCATCCCCACTGCACAAACACGCTAAACACATATAAACAATAATATATTTAATCCTTAAAATACTTCACTCCAAATAACATGAATAAAATAATTTATATATTTGTCATAGAATAAGTAGCCTTAAAATCACGTATACATTAATAATATTAGAAGTAGAAAAAGGTATATATAATATATATATACACATACAATACAATAGATAACCTTACAATCACTTATGCATTAGAAATCTTAAAATAACAGTAATATTTAAAGCGATATTTTAGTAACTATAATCAACGCATTATAAGTGTAAAAACAAAGTTAATACCAAAAGCGATGTATTTCTAATACAATCAGGTTGAGAAACGTTATTTAAGCATTAAACATATGAAAACGAATTTTAAATGATAAAAGAAGTGTAAACGAAATTTTAGTTGTAATAGGTTTGTAAGCGTAATTTTAAAACGAAAAAACTAGTTAAAACTCATATAATCGAAATTTACAAACGAAAAAATAAGTATAATACAAAGTCAAAACGAACTTGTAAACGATATTTGTTATAAACTTTATCCTGTAAACGGAGCCTTTTGTTAACACGATCCCTGTAAAACGCTATTTCTCGGGCGCCCTTTTTTCCTGTCGGGCGTCGAATAGCCGATATTTTGCATTGCAGTCTATGGCGGCGCCCTTTTTGTCCACTATCCCTGTGTGCCCTTTTTTACTAGCCCGCAGGAGGCCACCCTGCAGTATTAGGCAGTCTTGCCTTGAACTCCTTACTGAATAGGTACTGACCCTAGCCAAGATTTGAACCCTGGCCTCCCATGTCAAAGGCGGCGCCCATAACCAGTACACTATTCAGCCACTGCTACTCTTCTTCTTGCTTGGACCGGCCCTGGGAGCAGGGAGCTACTTCTTCTTCTTGCTTGGACTGTCCCCTTCATTTTGCTTGGACCGGCCCTGGGGGCAGGGCGCTACTTCTTCTTCTTGCTTGAAGGTTGAGGCACGTACTCTATTATATATATAGATAGTTAGATAGTTAGTTAGGAGTGCTGTGTCTTATGTGGGTTGCACTGTGGGATTTACCATTTGCTAATTTGTACATAATTGCACTGATTGACAATAAACTGTTTATTTCACATTCATTGGTTCATTCTCAGCAGTGGTGCTCATCTGGATTCCGGATATCCAGGTAACCCGGATATCCGACCATTTTTCAGCTATCCGATTCGGATTCAGATACCGGATTTCTACAGTTGGCTGGCAATGCGGATATCCGTGGATATCCGTAGAAATCTGACTATACTGTATGACATCCAGGACGTCATTGAGCCAATCAGAGGGCTCCCAGCAGAAGACCTAGCAACCAATCACAGAGAGGAACCCTGGCCAGCCCCCAGTATACTAAGGAGGGCTGCCATGATGAGAGTTATCATCCTTGCTTGTGAATGCTCACTGAGAGACATGCTCCAGTGCTGCTGGCCTAGCAAGTGCTGTATACAGTGATAAACCTAAAGCTGTTCAGTGATTAACCCCTTCACTATCACTACACTATTGCTGTATTGTTAATTAGCTTGATTTCATTGTGTGACAGTCAGAGTATGTGCTTCAGGGCTGCTGCAGCTGCTATGTGTCTGTGTGTGTGTGTGTGTGTGTGCTATGCACAGACCAATATAAAAGGTAGAAAACCGAGAGCCCAATATAGTGTAGCTTGTATTGGAGGAGTGCGAATGATAATGATGAAACGTAAGTATTGTACTTACAAACCAGGGTTACCTCCAAGGCAACCACTGAAAAGGCAGGTGGGGAGACCAAGCCTGTCCCCACTCAGGATTAAGACGTCGCTCTCTGTGGATAGAGGAAAAAAAGAGGGTGTACCACCCTTCCACCAAGGGTGGATTCTTGATGTGTAGAGCTGTACAGAGGCGCCAGTATACACAGAGGTGCCAAGCGTATTTTGGACTCCGTGCTGTGTATCACTCCAGTTGTTTATTGCCTGAGGAAGCGGGATTTTGCCCGTGAAACGCGTTGCAACTTGTCTTTGGAGTATATAAATAAATTATTTATTACTTGAATCGACAGTACCTGTGTCTGTTTTGGGTTGGCTGGTCCACCACCGCATCCTGAATGTTTTAAACGTTTTAATGACTTTTATCCTACTGGCGCCTCTGTACAGCTCTACACTATGCACAGACCAGGCCAGCTGCTGCCTGCTGGCCAGCTATTAGCCTTAGCTAGCTACAGTATAGGTTAGGTTAGGTTAGGGATTAGGGAATAGGATTACTAAATTATTGTGTAGTTAGTACTGTAGTACTGGAGTCAGTGCTAGTAGTTGTTAGAGTAGTAGTACTACTTGTGGCGAACATTACGGAAAGTCGTGTGCATAATCGCCAACGATTTTCGTATGGTCCAGCACCATTACTGTCAGTGCTGTGTAACTGTACAATAAATGTCTTTCCTTTCTCTTTTCCTCCCCCCCCCTTCTGAGAGCATTGCAGCGTACAGTACCTTCCCCCCATGTCCTGATAACAGGGAAAGGAATTTCACACATGGCCGACCTCCTAGGCAGAGCCATTTGGTGCACAGCTCATTACCCAAAGGAACTAGCTCCAACCAGTAAGATAAGAGATTCCCTCCAAAATCATACAATCAAACAAAGAGAACTTTTATGTATTTGTAATTCAAAATAGCCTTGTCGCAGAAAGACAAAAAACACATTTTCTGATACCTAGAAATCAGTTCTATCATTCACCTGAACTACAATTTTCTAACTGTCAGGAATCCGTAGGAAAACCACTTTATCCGGCCTGCGTAGAGCAAATACGATAGAATAGGCATGTGTAGCCGCGTTTGATACAGGGTTGCAGGCCGCTTATGAATATAGTCTCCGATTTGCGATGCGCCAATCTGGGGCGGAGTCACACAGATTATTAATAATTGGTACATTTTCTTGCTCTGAGTCTGGGGGTGGCAACCTTGCTGCCAGGAGATAACTCTGCCTTAAACACACCTACTTTCCAGGTAGTGACAGCCCAAAACTCAGGTCCTATAAAAGTGGGGCGGGACCAAACCCGCCCAGTTCTCCAAATTCCATCGACCAGGAAAGTCCAGGCATGCGTTCAAGGAGAACCGACGCATGCTGTGTTCAAGGACTCTTAACCTTAATGCCTACTTTTAAAGAACAAGCAACACCCATGCTAACCTAGTAATAAAAAACACATATAAAAGTAGATAAATACTACTTCTACTTACATAACGGATGTATTGTGCTATCCATGTAATAATTCCTTTGAATTTTATAAAGGAAAAAGCAGAAGATCCTATTGCAGGCAGTGGCCATTTTGCCAAGCTAATGCTGACATCATATCCTTCCTGACTCTAATTTCCCCCCCTCCCTTCTCTTGCTCATTGTGTATTCATTAGCTGCCCTCCTCCCAGAGTTTTTTTTTATTTACACATCCAATCACTGAGTCACCTCAGCCTTGCTTGTAAACACAAATGATCAGCTAGGCAGGGAAATAAATGGAAGAGGAATATATTATAGATAAAAAGAACTCCCAGCATTCAAAAGAACTCCCAGCATTCAACTTTTTGGCACTGTTTGGCACTAGGGCCAGTGCTCCTAAAGTATGTGATATCTCCAAACCATAACAGCAGAAAAAGTTTTGAATGCAGGATTAGCATCTTTATCACTTAATACACTCAGACCAGTTGCTGTTGAAATTTGATTTTTATGGTGACAATACCGCTTTAAAACAATACTATTTGCCTGGCAGCCCTACTGGTCTATTTTGGCTGCAGGAGTATGTCAACAGCATCTGAAACAAGGATGTAGCTAATCTTTCTTGTCAGATCTGACTATGGCTGAGAATGGCGGAAACACCTGATATGCTGCATGCTTGCTCAGGGTCTATTGGTAAAGTATGAGAGGCAGGGGATTAGCAGAGCTGCCAGGCAACTGGTATTCATTTAAATTATTATTATTTATTTATAAAGCGCCAACATATTCCGTTGCGCTGTACAATGTAAGAAAACAAACAAGGGATACATAATGATACAGACAATGATATACATCAAATATGAACACTGATACACAATACAGCATTGCTGATTACAATTTGATTTAACATGTTGACTAAAATGTATAAATGTCTAACAGAGTGCAAGCAATTAAATTAATAACATTCCATGACACAAAATGGTGAGAGCCCTGCCCTTGCGAGCTTACAATCTAAAGGAATGGGGTGGAAACAAGAGGTGGGGATGTATACAGTATATGTACAGGCAGTGCGTAATTAGGTTATTTAGTGGGTGCATGGCCTAAGCTAGAGAATATTCTTGTCGGAAAAGGTGGGTTTTGAGGGAGCGTTTAAAGATTTCAAAGGTGGGAGAGTGGCGGATGTGCTGTGGAAGGGCATTCCAGAGGAGGGGTGAGGTACGTGAGAAGTCTTGTATACATGAATGTGAGGAGGTAATTGTAGAAGAGGATAAAAGAAGCTCATGTGCAGATCTGAGAAAAGTAATAGAGGTTTTAACTCCTTATAAATTACTTGTTTACAAGATATAAATAATGAATTTGCCAGTTACTCAATAAGTTATTTTGTTCTATGTACGTATGTAAGTATTTACGTATGACTGTTGTTAAAGTTGTGCTATCGTTAAAGTCGTCCCCTTTTTTCTAATTTCCCCCCCTAGTTGTTCCATAAAATAACGCGTGTGTGTGTGTGTGTGTGTGTGTGTGTGTGTGTGTCTCCAGCGACGTGTCCATAGATGGGTTCCTTGGCTCAAGTGGGACAGAATCGCATCCTATCAGGTGAGACATTTGTAAATCAGATCTGTGTTCATTGTCGGACTGGGACACTAAGGGCCCACCCACCATGGAAGTTTCAGCCCAGGACCCCCCCCTCCCCATGCCACGGGATCGCCCCCACAATTTTAGCTGGTGTGCGTATGTATGTCTGTCTGTCTGTATGTCTGTATGTACTCCCGAAATTTAGCACTATATAAACACATCAGTTGTTAGGACATTCGATTATGGTAGGGAATAGATTTTGAGCACTTCTGGGACAGTCAGTCCACAACAGGGAGACGGACACATGCGGTGCGTGCAGCGTGCCCCAGAAAATTAAATGGGTGTCAAAATAAATGGGTGTCACCATGCACTGCAATATGGGCGTGGTCATGATGGTTCATTGGCAGACCCAAAATACACAAAATAAAGGGGAAAAAAAGCTGAAAATAAATAGTGGTGCTATTGACAGAGAGTGGGTTGGTTCTGACCAGATAAATTGAAGGTAAAATGATCAAGTAGTTGGCTGATGATAATTCATCAAGTAGTTCAATGCCGAGTTCAATGACGCTAAATAAAAATATTAAGTAGGCGTGCACACACCTCCATAAAATAATAAAATAATTAAGTAGCCAGGTGCCTTGCAATGAACAAAACAAATAGCCCAAAAAATAGCCAGGTGGTGTAAATTAATTTAGCTATGTTCCCCAGAAAACATAATTTAGTGGCCATGTTTTTGTAGGAGCTGGTTGCTATGCTGGGTGATACTGGTAGCAACGCATGATGGCCTTAGAGTACGCAGCAAGTGACATATGAAGGTCTTACAGCCTGAGTATAGTTGTCCCCAGCAGGGCCGGATTTGTACTCTTTACTGCCCAAGGCCACTGTCACCAGCCGCCACCCTTCAGTATAGGTAGTGAGATGACCCCTCCCCCCTTCCCTCTAGTATAGGTAGCCTGATGACATCCCCCCCCCCAGTATAGGTAGCCAGGTGACCCATACCCCCTTTCCCTCCAGTATAGGTAGCCAGATGACTCCCTTAATCCCTCCCCCCTCTTTAAGTATAGGTAGCCAGCTCGCCTTCACACCACGGCAGCCATCATCTCATCTCCAGTGCAGAAGCTTCCTCTTTCTTTCCATCTCCAATGCTGCCCAAGTCCATAGCCGCCGGCCACAATGCAAACGTGCACAGGAAACAAGGTGTCGGCTGCACAGGCGGCTAGCAGCAGAGTACTGCGATCAGTTACTCGCCTGATCTCCCTGCATTGCAGCATTTGCAAACTTGCAAATGCTGCACCAGTTTAGCCTGCTGCTTTGGTGCCCTTGCTCCTGTGGTGCCCTAGGCCATGGCCTAGGTGGCCTTGGCCTAAATCCGGCCCTGGTCCCCAGTATAGGTAGTCAGCTATACCAGTATAGGTAGTCAGCTATAAGTGTCTCCATCATGTGCTCCAAGTATAGGTAGCAAGTTACAGGTGTCCCCATTATAGGTAGTTAGCTATAGGCATCCACAATATAGGTAGCAAGTTTTAGGTGTCCCCCAGTATAGGTAGCAAGTTATAGTCGTCCCCAGTATAGGTAGTTAGCTATATGTGTCACCAGTATAATTAGCTAGTTATACGTGTCCACAGTATAGGCAGCCAGGTCTATAGATATCCCCAAGTATAGTTAGCCAGTGTATAGGTGTCCCCAGTTTACTTAGTCAGGCCTAGATTGTTCCCCAGTTTAGTTAGCCGAGTCTATAGTCCAGTTTAGTAAGTAAGCCAGGTCTATAGGTGTCCCCAGTGTATTCCAGTTCTATAAGTGTCACTAGTATAGTTAGTCAGGTCTATAGGTGTTCCCAGTATATTCCAGGTCTATTTTTTTGTCTCAAGTGGATTGTCCCCAGTTTAGTCAGGGTCTATAGGTGTCCCCAGTTTAGTCAGGGTCTATAGGTGTCCCCAGTTTAGTCAGGGTCTATAGGTGTCCCCAGTTTAGTCAGGGTCTATAGGGGTTCCCAGTTTAGATAACAGGGTCTATAGGTGTCCCCAGACTAGGTAGCTAGGTCTATATATGTGTCACCTTTAGCATGTTTTACCTTCAGCATGTGTCACCTTTATCCTACAAGGGGGAGCAGCGGTGGACACAGCAGTGGGAAGGGGAGGGGGGGGGGGGGGGGTTGTGCGGGTTGGCAACCTACCCCCACCTCCCCATCCCCCTGCAGTGGTAAACAACTTATTATTTACTACTACTTCCTCCCTCCCTCCCTCCCTCCCTCCAGCCAGCTCTGTCTGCCACAGCTATGGTCTTTTTGGTTGTCCAATACCACTCTTACTGTGCTTCCTGAGCGTGATTGGACAACACAGACCAGACCAGAACCAGACCAGCGTCAGGCAGAGCTGGAAACAGGAAGTAGTAAGTTGTTGCCCGCTTGCTGCTGCCGCCGCACATTCTGTCCCCGCTCCCCGCTGCTTCTCCTCCTTCCTGCGCTGTGTCTCTCCCCCCCCCCCCCTGCAGTGCTAAAAGGCCCACCATGGAGAAAAAAAAATATTTCCCGAGCTCCCGCCGGCCTGTCTGACCCTGTCTGTGATGTGTGTTTGTATTTTTGCCATTTCTGGAGTGGGGAGTGGTGTGTGGAGTGGGGAATGGGGAGTGATGTGACTGGCGCAAGGCACTGGAATATGAGTCATGTGCCTGGTTTTTACTTTCTCCCAGTTGCGCATAACTTACTCAATATTGCAGTCCAATTGGCATTCGGATTTGACAATTTGATGCCAGATCATGGCTGCCTGATCAGTATTCGTATTGATTTTATACTGTAATCAATGTAGTGGATTAATCTGGAAATGGCAGCAGATCGTGGTGGGAAGGTGTGCAATGTGTGAGCTGAAATGAATTTGCAATTATGCATCTTAATTGTAATACGAATCGTAATTAAAATTCCACATGTAATACTAATTATTCATAATTTATAGTGTAATGTTCTGCTCTGCCTGCTTTGTCATTAATATCAAAGCCCCCATACATGCTATTGGTACCAAAATGAATTGCTAAATAAAGGGAAGGTCCAAGCAATAAAAAAAAAAATCCACTTACCTGGGGTTAGCTCTTGCTGCCGTCCTGTGTGTTCGCTGCAGCTCAAGTGGGTCCCGGTGTCCTCGGCTGCAGAAGTCGAAGTTGCCAGTTTCGCTTCTGGGTTGGCTTCATGTGCGCTCACTCCACGACGCGGGCATGTGGTGTGGCTGACATCATCAGGTCTGAGACAAGTGATGTGGCAAGTGCATGTGACAATGATGCCATATGTCATGCATTGGATGGTTAGTTTTATTCAAGAAGGAAGTTTATGTTAAAAAATAAATAAATAAATAAATAAATACAACTTAAAACTTCAGGCATAGATAGAGTATTTCTGTATCCCTCAGGGGGAGCAGAGTACGGATATGCACCTTAGCAGCACCTCTCTGGCAGCACCTCTCTGTAGTCAGCTGGGTGAGAGCGCATTTCCAGAAGAGGAAAGGCTCTGTTGTGCAGCCTCTGTTGTGCTAGAACCTTATGAGTCTATGCCGTACTTGCTCGGGACCAGCCGCCGGGAGCTCATTGCAGAGTATAGTGCGCAGCTGGTGGTTTTACTCACCACTTGGGCGATCCAGATGGCGGTAGCTGTTGTTTCCTGTCCTTGGAGGCTTTGAATCAGTCATGGTAAAGTGCAGCTCTGTTTGATTCCATTCACTTCATTAAAATGAATTGGATCATGAACTGAGAATTTGATTCATTTGACTGAGGATGGTGTGGCAATCAGTAAAGGTGCGTACACACATGCGACTATAGTCGTTTGAAACGCTCGTTCCCCCGATCATTTCAAACGACGATCGTTTGAAAAAAAGCAGCCAACGACCATGAAGTCGAACGACGGACGAGCTAGATCGTTCAAAACGAACGATGTAGCTTGGCGGATTTTTCCCAACGACGATCGTTAGCAAAAGTGGTACATCGTTGGAAACGATCGTTCGTACCAGGCTGGACATGCACATTTCACTTTTTCTCCATGGAACTTTACAATTTTATGCGCAGGCGCATTAAGTGCTTTTACGTGGTGTAACGTTCGTTCTAACGATGTGATCGTCACACACTTTTTACAACTAACTTTACTTCGGTCGTTCTTTCGTCAATTAAAAGATCGTTCGTCGTTGACAACAAACGATCGTTGTCGCATGTGTGTACGTAGCATTAGTCTTACTGGTCATTCCATTCCCTGCTAATTGGCCCAGACATCAATTATTACGCCTAGCTTTTTGTTCCCTTTCCACTCGCTCCTTTTTTTAGACCAAAAATGGGAAAAAAACAAACATGTGTTTGCTTATTGTTACGTGCAGGCTGTTTAAAATATTAATTTTGTGTTGCATTATCCGTTACCAACCCCTGCAAACGCATGTCATTCAGTCATTCTCATGCGTTTTGTGTTTCAATGTAAGGTATAGTAACGCATGAAGAAAGATTTTTGCTTTTGTAAGTATAATTCCACACTCTGTTTTTTTTAAAAAAATGAATATAACACTTCCCAAGCACATAGAACGGAAATGCTTAAAAAAAGGATGCACATTGAAATTGTTCAATTTTTATGTTAAGTACTGGAAAAGGACCATGTGCAGCTGCTGTTCCTGTCCACGCATTAGTTCTTTCTGATTGTGAAGTATTGTGTGTATTGTTAAAAAATAGATACTAGTGTTTAAATCAATAACAAAATGTCCATGTGTTCCTAAACTATACATTGAAACGCAAAATGCATCATAATCGTACAGACATGCGTTTGTGTTTAAAAAAAAAAAGGTATGCAGTAGTGGAAAAGTCCACCTATACTTAAACAGGCTGCACTCAGTTTTAAAAGAGCCGATGCCTCAGCCGCCCCACACAGCTCTGCTTTGCTCTGTAATAAAGGGCGCTGAGGCATGCTGGGAGATGTAGTCCTCCTCTTTCAGCTTGTAGGAGTGTATGAGGCGGAGCAGAGCAGTAGCAGGAGGGATTGCCCCAGTCAGAGAAGCAGTCTGGAGTTGTCATGGAGACAGGGGCGGGGCTTTTACTCTGATTCTGAGTAGCGTCTAGTAATATTTAATGAAGATCCGATTCAGAGCTGTAAGAGCCGGCTCTTTAATGGGAGCGGATTCAGAAGAGAAGAGCCGGAATTCCCATCACTAGCACTTAGGCCTTTTTCACAACGGTCACCTTTTTGTGTTTGAAAGCAAGGTTGGAACTTTGTGTGAAACAAGGTAAAATGAAAGTCAGTAGACTTAGGCCCCGTTCACACTTGCGGTTTTGCAAAAACCGCACCGGATGTCCGGACCGCACCGGAGCCGGATCGGACCTGAACCGTACGGTTCCTGTCCGGATCCGGTCCGGATCCGGTCCGGTTGCATACGGTTTCCGTGCGGTATGAACACGGTTGCGGTCCGGATCCGGATTCTTAAAGAGATAACAACCTGTATAAATACCTGGGGTTCTGGGAGGTCAGCAGAAGCTCTGGGGTCATTGTTGGAGACAGCTGGACGTGTGGAGACCATCCTTGGATACAGAGACAGCAGTTGGGACCATGGATCCAGTCATTTTTTACGCTTATTACCTGGGAATTCTCTCCTTCCTGTTGTTTACCTACTACTATGTGGGGAGAAGGCGTGCTCCTCGCAGGAGATGGTGGGTGCACCCTCTACTAGCCAGGAGGCAGAGGAAGGGAGAGTTCCAGGCCCTCTACCGGGACCTCAGACGACACCCACAGAAGTTCTACAGCTACACTCGGATGTCTATTCCCCTGTAAGTATATAGGCCTAAATACACCAACCCCCACCATTCCTAAACACCCCACCCTCACCCCCACAACACCTCATCCCTGTATACCTAGCTAAACACACCACCCTGACCCCCACACCCCTGTATACCTAGCTATACACTACACCCCCACCCTCCACAACACTCCCAAACCTCTGTAAACACACCTCCCCCATCCTCCACCCAACACCTTGTCCCACAACATACTTTACAGCTTCTTCCTTTACATCTCCTGACAGGTTTGATACCCTTTTGGAGATGTTGAAGGATGACCTTAGGAAGAAGGATACCACGTTCAGGAGAGCAGTCACACCACAAGAACAACTACTCATCACACTGAGGTATGTAAAAACAAATTTTTTTATTGCAAAAACAACCACTTTCCAACATGGAAACATTCTTCCAACATGGAAGACAAAAAAATAACATATCTATGGTATAGCCCGGTCAGTTTTAAGGAACACCAACCACCAACTTTGTGCTGGAAGAGTTGTAGGGCATAGCTGCCCAAGTGTCTTTCGGGGACACCAGGCCCTAAAATTGAAGTGCTTCAAAAACCTAACCACTGGCACATGACCCTCTGAGCCATGGATGAAGGACACAGGGCAGTGAAAAGGCTAGGCCTCTCACCGACCAGTCAAGGTGTCCTTCATCCATGGCTCCAAGGGTCTTGTGCAAGTGGTTAGGAACAAGAACAAAGTGAGGAGCAAGAGGAACCGATGGCAGAGGTGCATGACTACAGGTGCAGTGCAACAGGCACAAGGTTGTGACCCAGGTAGTGTCTTTCGGGGACACCAGGCCCTAAAATTGAAGTGCTTCAAAAACCTAACCACTGGCACATGACCCTCTGAGCCATGGATGAAGGACACAGGGCAGTGAAAAGGCTAGGCCTCTCACCGACCAGTCAAGGTGTCCTTCATCCATGGCTCCAAGGGTCTTGTGCAAGTGGTTAGGAACAAGAACAAAGTGAGGAGCAAGAGGAACCGATGGCAGAGGTGCATGACTACAGGTGCAGTGCAACAGGCACAAGGTTGTGACCCAGGTAGTGTCTTTCGGGGACACCAGGCCCTAAAGTTGAAGTGCTTCAAAAACCTAACCACTGGCACATGACCCTCTGAGCCATGGATGAAGGACACAGGGCAGTGAAAAGGCTAGGCCTCTCACCGACCAGTCAAGGTGTCCTTCATCCATGGCTCCAAGGGTCTTGTGCAAGTGGTTAGGAACAAGAACAAAGTGAGGAGCAAGAGGAACCGATGGCAGAGGTGCATGACTACAGGTGCAGTGCAACAGGCACAAGGTTGTGACCCAGGTAGTGTCTTTCGGGGACACCAGGCCCTAAAGTTGAAGTGCTTCAAAAACCTAACCACTGGCACATGACCCTCTGAGCCATGGATGAAGGACACAGGTCAGTAAAAAGGCTAGGCCTCTCACCGACCAGTGAAGGTGTCCTTCACCCATGGCTCCAAGGGTCTTGTGCAAGTGATTAGGATCAACAAAGTAAGGAACAAGAGGAATCAAAGGCACAGGTGCAGGACTACAGGTGCAGTGCAACAGGCACAAGGTTGTGACCCAGGTAGTGTCTTTCGGGGACACCAGGCCCTAAAGTTCAAGTCCAGCAAAACCAAAAGTTAAAAAGCCCTGTGATGGTATCCTCCGAGGATCGGAGGTATTCAGAGGAGCATGTCCAGGAACAATTTGACTTTTTTTTTCAAATTGTATCGGCACCACTACTAGAAAAGGTGGGAGTTGCTGCCTGGAAATCTGGACTCTCTTGGGTGCTGGTCGTGGATGAGCTGGACCCTGACAGCGGTGGCCCATATTGACTGCCTCTGTAGCCGGTGTACATCTGTGATGATTGCCAGGTGGGCACCGCTGTTGGTTGTGGGGGTCTAAAAATTGGTGGTTGCAATAATGGCGTGTCCATGTGCTGTTTAATCACCTCCAGCAAATTGGAATGGCACGCCATCAGGTTTTGTGAAGGCACCTTTTCAAGATATGGTATTAGAGACATCACAGTGTGAAAACACGGGTGTGCCTGCAATTTCAGTAGTTCCTTGCTTTGTTGATGCATTTGCTGCATCATGTTCTGCAGCTGGCCCACCGACTGATGATGCTGCGCACGCAGTTGGTCGATTTCTCCTCTGTGCATCTCATGCATCATTTTAAGCTCGTCCCAGTAGTGCCCATGTACAGCGTCGAGCTCACATTGCAGTGTAGTGATGTGGGACTTGTACTGCTCCATGATATGGCCCCTGTCCTCATCTTGCAACTGCCGGGTTATGAGAGTTTGGTGGCTCTGAAGAATCCCGAGAAGTCCGGAGACAGCCCCGGACATCTCGGACTCTGTCTCTCTCCTTGTTGGGGGGAGGGTACCTCGACGCCTCACTGGTGTGGTGGTCCGCACTGGTGGTGTGGCAGCATCTTCCCGTCCTCTGGCCTGTGTCGGGGTTGCCCTGCGCGCTGGTTGTGCTGCAGTCTCTTGGTGCTCCTCACTTCTTGTTCCCCTGGAGCTTCCATAGCGGTCGATTGTGGAGGTTCAGCTTCTTCCACACTCGGTCCTGCAACCTCAACATCCAAGCTCTCTTCTGCCAAGTCATCATCAAAGGACGGAGTTGTGATTAAGGACTCCCTCCTCCTACTCCTCGCCTCGGGGCAATAGGTTACATCGGCGACGTCATCATCCACCAAGCTCTCCTCACTGCTGAACCGTGCCTCCTGGGTCGGTTCCTCTTGCTCCAAATTGTCTTCAGTCCTGTAGATAAAAAAAATATTTATTGGTGTGCCAAACAGCATGTGGCGTCAATTCACAGAGCTAGCAAACACTAGCAATCACTTTATCACCCGTTTCTACCCAACATTTGATAAAGCTTGTGAGAAAAGTTCGCTAGCCATGGGAATTGAGGCCATAGCAATACATGGCCGAAGTCATGGTAAATGAGCTCTCAGTTCCTGCCCACAGTAGTGGTACTTACAGTCTAGGTTCCAGGCTTGCATTGATGAAAGACAATTGCTTGGCAAATTGGTAGTCTTTTTGTCGCCTTCCCCCGCCACTGCCACTTCGTTCGGCAAGTTTTTTCTTCCGTAGCCATTTCACATATGCATCCCGTATATTGCGCCACCTTGTCTTGTACCTTTCTCCTGTAACGACATGAAAAATTGATTTCGATTATTTCTCTTGTAGGTACATCGCAACTGGACAAACATATACATCGCTACATGTCACATTTCGTATTGGGAAGAGCACGGTGGCAGGCATCGTCGTGAGGACTTCGAGGATCCTTTGGACGCGACTGAGGGCCAGATACATGCCTGTGCCGGACACCACGAAATGGGAGGAGATCGCCCAGGGCTTCTGGACCGAGTGCAAGTTTCCTAATTGTGTTGGCGCACTGGATGGGAAACACATCCGGATTCAGAAACCCGTGGGGAGTGGCAGCCATTATTTCAACTATAAAAAATACTTCAGCATTGTTCTAATGGCAGTGGCAGATGCGGACTACAAGTTTGTGTACGTGGATGTGGGGTCGTACGGTAGTTCCAATGACTCTGGAATTTTCCAGCGTACGACCCTTTGCCGGCTGATGGAGGAAGGCAGACTGCGTCTCCCCCGTGACAGACCCTGGCCTGGGACAAGGGCACCGGCCTACCCCTATGTGTTTGTGGGGGACGAGGCCTTCGCCCTGTCCGACCATGTAATGCGTCCGTACCCAGACAGGGGACTTGATGCCAGCCAGCTACACTTCAATGCTCGGTTGAGCCGTGCAAGGAGAATGGTGGAGTGCACATTTGGGATCCTGGTGTCAAAGTGGAGGGTGTTCCACACGCCCATGCTGCTGAAACCGGGCAACGCAGTTGTCGTGGTGAAGGCAGCATGCATCCTCCACAACTTTGTGCGGCAGGAGGAAAGAGAGACTCCGGAACCCCTGAATGTGCTTCCACTAATGCCCCTGCGGAGGTATGCAACCAGGCCAAGGGTAGTGTCACTGCGGAACAGGGACCAACTGAGACTTTATTTTACCACACCACCTGGACGAGGGTGAATGTTTGGTTTTTAATATGTTTTGTTGAAATGTGTTTATTTTGGAGTTTCAAGTTTGAGTGATTTTAAATGTATTAATTTTTTACAATAAATTGATGTATAATAATTGGTCATTGTGTATGTTTTATGTGCACAGGTGGGGTACATCGCAGGTGGGTGGGATACATCACAGGTGGGTGGGTTACAGCACAGGTGGGTGGGATACAGCACAGGTGGGGTACAGGTGGGTGGGATACATCACAGGTGGGATACATCACAGGTGGGGTAGAGGTGGGTGGGATACATCACAGGTGGGGTAGAGGTGGGTGGGATACATCACAGGTGGGGTAGAGGTGGGTGGGATACATCACAGGTGGGGTACAGGTGGGTGGGATACATCACAGGTGGGGTACAGGTGGGTGGGATACATCACAGGTGGGATACATCACAGGTGGGGTAGAGGTGGGTGTGATACATCACAGGTGGGGTAGAGGTGGGTGGGATACATCACAGGTGGGGTACTGGTGGGTGGGATACATCACAGGTGGGATACATCACAGGTGGGGTACAGGTGGGTGTGATACATCACAGGTGGGTGGGATACAGCACAGGTGGGGTACAGGTGGGTGGGATACATCACAGGTGGGATACATCACAGGTGGGGTACAGGTGGGTGGTATACATCACAGGTGGGGTACAGGTGGGTGGGGAACAGGTGGGTGGGCCACGGGTGGGTGGGCAACACGTGGGTGACACAAATCCATAGCAAAAGTTGAATACATCACAAGCTTAAACCACAAGCCCCCCCCCAAAAAAACTTCTAGTCAACATACCCTCTGTGCCTTGCTGTCTCTTGCTCAAGTTCTCAAAGTCCTCCACATACAGCTTGGCAATTTTTTTCCACAGGCCTCTGCATTTTTTGATGTTGCTGTGGTCCGCATCCCCCTTGTCCCACAGGGCTGGTACCTGCTGCACCTGTAGGATGAGGTCTTCTGATGTGTAGGGCCTCACCCCCTCGCTATCAGACAGATCCTGCTCCATATTGCTGCCAAAGAGCTCCAGCATGAAGTCACTGCTGCTCCACTCTGTGAACGCTGGTGCCATGTGGTCCCCATCCAAAATGGCCACCATACCATAGAGTCAGCATAGGAAGTGTGGTACAACATCCGGTTTTTATAGCCAGTGTGTTGTGCGCTCTCCGGTTCTCATTGGTTTCCATTGGCCGGATGCAACATTCCGGCTCCGGTCCGGATACGTCAGCCGGACCAGCCGGACCAAAAAATAGCGCATGTTGGAACGGACGCCGGAGTCCGGATCCGGTCCGGCTCCGGTCCGGACGAAACGGACGCATGTGAACGGTCGCATAGACTTTCATTGCTATGCCGTGCGTCCGTTTCGTCCGGTCCGCATGCGGTCCGGCTCCGGCACGGCTCCGGCACGGCGATTCCGGATAGCAGCCGCTAATGTGAACCGGGCCTTAGATTCTATTTACTTTCTCACCCGACCCTGAGTAGGTAGATGTGTAAAAGAGGCCTCCCTCAGCAATCCCCAAAGCATGCGTTTTGCGGGTTTATGGCAAGGAGCCAGGAGGAGAATGAATAATAAATGTCTGAGCCAAGTAGCAGGGGAGGGGAGTGACTAGCAAGAAGTTACTCCTTGCTTGGCACACCCCTCTCCTGTGTAATGAATTAAATGATTTGGTTCATGACCCTGTCTTTTTCCCATGAATGAAAGAGAACCTGAGGTGGGTTTTTATTATGTTACTGGGGCACAGAGGCTGGTTGTGCACACTAAGACCTGCCTCCTGTGCCCCCATGGTGTGCCTCCATGCCTCCCCTGCGCGCCGCTATAGCCCCCGCAGTGCTGGCGACACGCAGCGCGTCGCCAGCACAATGTTTACCTAAGCGCTGTCAGTCAGTGCCGCTCCCCCGCCTCCTCCGCATCGGCGCTACCCGCCTGCGTCACTTCCCTCCAATCAGCCGGAGGGAAGGGACACGGGCAGGTAGCGCCGATGCGGAGGATGCGGGGGAGCGGCACTGACTGACATCGCTTAGGTAAACATTGTGCTGGCGACGCGCTGCATGTCGCCAGCACTGCGGGGGCTATAGCGGGAGAGCAGGGGGGACATGGAGGCACACCATGGGGCAACGGAGGTCTTAGTGTGCACAACCAGCCTCTGTACCCCACTAGCATAATAAAAACCCAACTCAGGTTCTCTTTAAATGGAAAAAAAAAAAAAAAAAAAAACAGCCAGACTTCCCATTGCTGTCAGTTATGCCCTTCCCAATGAATATAATCAAATAGATACTTAAACGACTAAGAACACTGTAATCGACTCATTTCAATTATTAGTGAGCTTAAACACCTCTCCATACAGTTGTATGATTCTCAGTCATATTCAAGCTTAGAGTGACCAGACACTCATGAAAATATTTGAAACTTTATTTTGACAAGTAATTTAGTTTGGTAAACCAATTACATCAAACTTTGTTGCTAAATTATTGTACAAAATAGATTAATTTAGCGATGTAAGTAATCGGAAAAAGTGTAATTTTGTTTTAATCCCATAATTCCTAAAAAACGAATAATAAAAAGGTATGTCATGAAATCATGTGTATAAACAGATGCAAATGAAGGGGCATAAAAATAATAAATGGACCAGAAATGTATTGTTAATGTTATTGTTAAAGTTACAGAGATGGCAAGAACCTAATATGTGAAGCAAATATACTTTTTTCTCAAAATCCTTCAATTATCTTGTAAATTAATATAAAAATGTATTCGCTAAAAGTTGAAAACTGATTCCATAAAAGGCTGTATTTTGTTAAAGTTAACAACATGCAATAATTATCAGAGGAATACTCTGCTCAATTTGTTAATAAGACAAAATATTACATATACTTTCTCTTTTGCTTTTAATCTCGTCGTCGGCATACTCCCGGGCTGCTGCAGATTTTGGATTGCGGATGCGTTTCTGCCTCAATGTTAAGTATAGGAAAAACGCAAGTTGTGTCGTGTCTGGTCTGCTTCCGTTTCTGCATCTGTGTCATTTATTAAGTTAGTCTGTATTTCGCCTGGCTATAAGAACCCGAGAACAGACAAGAAAAGAAGGTAGGGAAAAAAAACGACAAAAAAAAAAAAAGAAACTTTTTTTTTTTTTTTTTTTTTTTTTTTTAAATTTTACTTTGGATGAACTCTACTTGCGCTACCCAGTTGCTGTGTCCCCAAAAAATCCATGACCGGGCCACTTTTTACATGTTTGCACTTTGCTCAGTGCAAGAAAAGGAGCGACAGCAACCCTCCCCTGGAGAGCTGCCAGCGGACTGGCAGGCAGAGCCCTGGCTGCAGCCCCTTATATAGCCTGTGCCCAAGCCCTTGTGACATCATCGGGTGACTTCCTGTGAGCACCTGCTGCTCAGGTGCCTGCATCAGTGGCAGGCAGTGAGTGTATGTGAAGCAGGCTAGTAGGATGGCATCTCCTGTTTAGGCTTTTCGCTTCCTAGCCTGTGTCTTCCTCTTGTGGCACAAACCGCACGTCCAGACGCTCTGTTTTACGGGGAAAGAGGATGAACGCAGATAAACGCACTGTGTTTTCAAACAGCCAGAGCAAGCCTGCCAGGCTAGAGACTTGACTTCCTCTGCCCTCCACACTCTCTCCTAGCGTGTTGCCGGAATGCAGGGAGCCGGAAGCCTGCATTACTTTTCTTTTCGGCGCGGAGGCTCGACGGCTGTTCCGGCGGTGGGCGGTGCCATGCAGATGTAATCAGGCGTCAGCTGAGCCTGGCCCGGGCGTCTGCGTTTAGCACAGGTGCGCCCATCCCGGTGGCCCGGCAGGCCTGCAGAGGCAGTGGGAAGGGGGCCCCCCCTGGCAGCCGGCCGGGGTTAGCCGGCTGTGCCGTGCAGGGCTGTCCTGTGCGCTTTTTGCCGCTGCTGCATTAAGACTGAGGGTAGTTTGCCTTAGTTCCCATTGCAGTACCTCCAGGACCAGAGCACCCCAGAGCGGTTCTGCTGCGGTTTACGATCCGCTTGCGGGTGCGGATCCGCTAGGGTAATGTATTTCAATGGGCTGGTGCACACCAGAGCGGGAGGCGTTTTGCAGAAACGCATACTCCCGGGCTGCTGCAGATTTTGGATTGCGGATGCGTTTCTGCCTCAATGTTAAGTATAGGAAAAACGCAAGTTGTGTCGTGTCTGGTCTGCTTCCGTTTCTGCATCTGTGTCATTTATTAAGTTAGTCTGTATTTCGCCTGGCTATAAGAACCCGAGAACAGACAAGAAAAGAAGGTAGGGAAAAAAAACGACAAAAAAAAAAAAACGAAACTTTTTTTTTTTTTTTTTTTTTTTTAAATTTTACTTTGGATGAACTCTACTTGCGCTACCCAGTTGCTGTGTCCCCAAAAAATCCATGACCGGGCCACTTTTTACATGTTTGCACTTTGCTCAGTGCAAGAAAAGGAGCGACAGCAACCCTCCCCTGGAGAGCTGCCAGCGGACTGGCAGGCAGAGCCCTGGCTGCAGCCCCTTATATAGCCTGTGCCCAAGCCCTTGTGACATCATCGGGTGACTTCCTGTGAGCACCTGCTGCTCAGGTGCCTGCATCAGTGGCAGGCAGTGAGTGTATGTGAAGCAGGCTAGTAGGATGGCATCTCCTGTTTAGGCTTTTCGCTTCCTAGCCTGTGTCTTCCTCTTGTGGCACAAACCGCACGTCCAGACGCTCTGTTTTACGGGGAAAGAGGATGAACGCAGATAAACGCACTGTGTTTTCAAACAGCCAGAGCAAGCCTGCCAGGCTAGAGACTTGACTTCCTCTGCCCTCCACACTCTCTCCTAGCGTGTTGCCGGAATGCAGGGAGCCGGAAGCCTGCATTACTTTTCTTTTCGGCGCGGAGGCTCGACGGCTGTTCCGGCGGTGGGCGGTGCCATGCAGATGTAATCAGGCGTCAGCTGAGCCTGGCCCGGGCGTCTGCGTTTAGCACAGGTGCGCCCATCCCGGTGGCCCGGCAGGCCTGCAGAGGCAGTGGGAAGGGGGCCCCCCCTGGCAGCCGGCCGGGGTTAGCCGGCTGTGCCGTGCAGGGCTGTCCTGTGCGCTTTTTGCCGCTGCTGCATTAAGACTGAGGGTAGTTTGCCTTAGTTCCCATTGCAGTACCTCCAGGACCAGAGCACCCCAGAGCGGTTCTGCTGCGGTTTACGATCCGCTTGCGGGTGCGGATCCGCTAGGGTAATGTATTTCAATGGGCTGGTGCACACCAGAGCGGGAGGCGTTTTGCAGAAACGCATACTCCCGGGCTGCTGCAGATTTTGGATTGCGGATGCGTTTCTGCCTCAATGTTAAGTATAGGAAAAACGCAAGTTGTGTCGTGTCTGGTCTGCTTCCGTTTCTGCATCTGTGTCATTTATTAAGTTAGTCTGTATTTCGCCTGGCTATAAGAACCCGAGAACAGACAAGAAAAGAAGGTAGGGAAAAAAAACGACAAAAAAAAAAAAACGAAACTTTTTTTTTTTTTTTTTTTTTTAAATTTTACTTTGGATGAACTCTACTTGCGCTACCCAGTTGCTGTGTCCCCAAAAAATCCATGACCGGGCCACTTTTTACATGTTTGCACTTTGCTCAGTGCAAGAAAAGGAGCGACAGCAACCCTCCCCTGGAGAGCTGCCAGCGGACTGGCAGGCAGAGCCCTGGCTGCAGCCCCTTATATAGCCTGTGCCCAAGCCCTTGTGACATCATCGGGTGACTTCCTGTGAGCACCTGCTGCTCAGGTGCCTGCATCAGTGGCAGGCAGTGAGTGTATGTGAAGCAGGCTAGTAGGATGGCATCTCCTGTTTAGGCTTTTCGCTTCCTAGCCTGTGTCTTCCTCTTGTGGCACAAACCGCACGTCCAGACGCTCTGTTTTACGGGGAAAGAGGATGAACGCAGATAAACGCACTGTGTTTTCAAACAGCCAGAGCAAGCCTGCCAGGCTAGAGACTTGACTTCCTCTGCCCTCCACACTCTCTCCTAGCGTGTTGCCGGAATGCAGGGAGCCGGAAGCCTGCATTACTTTTCTTTTCGGCGCGGAGGCTCGACGGCTTTTCCGGCGGTGGGCGGTGCCATGCAGATGTAATCAGGCGTCAGCTGAGCCTGGCCCGGGCGTCTGCGTTTAGCACAGGTGCGCCCATCCCGGTGGCCCGGCAGGCCTGCAGAGGCAGTGGGAAGGGGGCCCCCCCTGGCAGCCGGCCGGGGTTAGCCGGCTGTGCCGTGCAGGGCTGTCCTGTGCGCTTTTTGCCGCTGCTGCATTAAGACTGAGGGTAGTTTGCCTTAGTTCCCATTGCAGTACCTCCAGGACCAGAGCACCCCAGAGCGGTTCTGCTGCGGTTTACGATCCGCTTGCGGGTGCGGATCCGCTAGGGTAATGTATTTCAATGGGCTGGTGCACACCAGAGCGGGAGGCGTTTTGCAGAAACGCATACTCCCGGGCTGCTGCAGATTTTGGATTGCGGATGCGTTTCTGCCTCAATGTTAAGTATAGGAAAAACACAAGTTGTGTCGTGTCTGGTCTGCTTCCGTTTCTGCATCTGTGTCATTTATTAAGTTAGTCTGTATTTCGCCTGGCTATAAGAACCCGAGAACAGACAAGAAAAGAAGGTAGGGAAAAAAAACGACAAAAAAAAAAAAACGAAACTTTTTTTTTTTTTTTTTTTTTTTTAAATTTTACTTTGGATGAACTCTACTTGCGCTACCCAGTTGCTGTGTCCCCAAAAAATCCATGACCGGGCCACTTTTTACATGTTTGCACTTTGCTCAGTGCAAGAAAAGGAGCGACAGCAACCCTCCCCTGGAGAGCTGCCAGCGGACTGGCAGGCAGAGCCCTGGCTGCAGCCCCTTATATAGCCTGTGCCCAAGCCCTTGTGACATCATCGGGTGACTTCCTGTGAGCACCTGCTGCTCAGGTGCCTGCATCAGTGGCAGGCAGTGAGTGTATGTGAAGCAGGCTAGTAGGATGGCATCTCCTGTTTAGGCTTTTCGCTTCCTAGCCTGTGTCTTCCTCTTGTGGCACAAACCGCACGTCCAGACGCTCTGTTTTACGGGGAAAGAGGATGAACGCAGATAAACGCACTGTGTTTTCAAACAGCCAGAGCAAGCCTGCCAGGCTAGAGACTTGACTTCCTCTGCCCTCCACACTCTCTCCTAGCGTGTTGCCGGAATGCAGGGAGCCGGAAGCCTGCATTACTTTTCTTTTCGGCGCGGAGGCTCGACGGCTGTTCCGGCGGTGGGCGGTGCCATGCAGATGTAATCAGGCGTCAGCTGAGCCTGGCCCGGGCGTCTGCGTTTAGCACAGGTGCGCCCATCCCGGTGGCCCGGCAGGCCTGCAGAGGCAGTGGGAAGGGGGCCCCCCCTGGCAGCCGGCCGGGGTTAGCCAGCTGTGCCGTGCAGGGCTGTCCTGTGCGCTTTTTGCCGCTGCTGCATTAAGACTGAGGGTAGTTTGCCTTAGTTCCCATTGCAGTACCTCCAGGACCAGAGCACCCCAGAGCGGTTCTGCTGCGGTTTACGATCCGCTTGCGGGTGCGGATCCGCTAGGGTAATGTATTTCAATGGGCTGGTGCACACCAGAGCGGGAGGCGTTTTGCAGAAACGCATACTCCCGGGCTGCTGCAGATTTTGGATTGCGGATGCGTTTCTGCCTCAATGTTAAGTATAGGAAAAACGCAAGTTGTGTCGTGTCTGGTCTGCTTCCGTTTCTGCATCTGTGTCATTTATTAAGTTAGTCTGTATTTCGCCTGGCTATAAGAACCCGAGAACAGACAAGAAAAGAAGGTAGGGAAAAAAAACGACAAAAAAAAAAAAACGAAACTTTTTTTTTTTTTTTTTTTTTTTTAAATTTTACTTTGGATGAACTCTACTTGCGCTACCCAGTTGCTGTGTCCCCAAAAAATCCATGACCGGGCCACTTTTTACATGTTTGCACTTTGCTCAGTGCAAGAAAAGGAGCGACAGCAACCCTCCCCTGGAGAGCTGCCAGCGGACTGGCAGGCAAGAGCCCTGGCTGCAGCCCCTTATATAGCCTGTGCCCAAGCCCTTGTGACATCATCGGGTGACTTCCTGTGAGCACCTGCTGCTCAGGTGCCTGCATCAGTGGCAGGCAGTGAGTGTATGTGAAGCAGGCTAGTAGGATGGCATCTCCTGTTTAGGCTTTTCGCTTCCTAGCCTGTGTCTTCCTCTTGTGGCACAAACCGCACGTCCAGACGCTCTGTTTTACGGGGAAAGAGGATGAACGCAGATAAACGCACTGTGTTTTCAAACAGCCAGAGCAAGCCTGCCAGGCTAGAGACTTGACTTCCTCTGCCCTCCACACTCTCTCCTAGCGTGTTGCCGGAATGCAGGGAGCCGGAAGCCTGCATTACTTTTCTTTTCGGCGCGGAGGCTCGACGGCTGTTCCGGCGGTGGGCGGTGCCATGCAGATGTAATCAGGCGTCAGCTGAGCCTGGCCCGGGCGTCTGCGTTTAGCACAGGTGCGCCCATCCCGGTGGCCCGGCAGGCCTGCAGAGGCAGTGGGAAGGGGGCCCCCCCTGGCAGCCGGCCGGGGTTAGCCGGCTGTGCCGTGCAGGGCTGTCCTGTGCGCTTTTTGCCGCTGCTGCATTAAGACTGAGGGTAGTTTGCCTTAGTTCCCATTGCAGTACCTCCAGGACCAGAGCACCCCAGAGCGGTTCTGCTGCGGTTTACGATCCGCTTGCGGGTGCGGATCCGCTAGGGTAATGTATTTCAATGGGCTGGTGCACACCAGAGCGGGAGGCGTTTTGCAGAAACGCATACTCCCGGGCTGCTGCAGATTTTGGATTGCGGATGCGTTTCTGCCTCAATGTTAAGTATAGGAAAAACGCAAGTTGTGTCGTGTCTGGTCTGCTTCCGTTTCTGCATCTGTGTCATTTATTAAGTTAGTCTGTATTTCGCCTGGCTATAAGAACCCGAGAACAGACAAGAAAAGAAGGTAGGGAAAAAAAACGACAAAAAAAAAAAAACGAAACTTTTTTTTTTTTTTTTTTTTTTTTAAATTTTACTTTGGATGAACTCTACTTGCGCTACCCAGTTGCTGTGTCCCCAAAAAATCCATGACCGGGCCACTTTTTACATGTTTGCACTTTGCTCAGTGCAAGAAAAGGAGCGACAGCAACCCTCCCCTGGAGAGCTGCCAGCGGACTGGCAGGCAGAGCCCTGGCTGCAGCCCCTTATATAGCCTGTGCCCAAGCCCTTGTGACATCATCGGGTGACTTCCTGTGAGCACCTGCTGCTCAGGTGCCTGCATCAGTGGCAGGCAGTGAGTGTATGTGAAGCAGGCTAGTAGGATGGCATCTCCTGTTTAGGCTTTTCGCTTCCTAGCCTGTGTCTTCCTCTTGTGGCACAAACCGCACGTCCAGACGCTCTGTTTTACGGGGAAAGAGGATGAACGCAGATAAACGCACTGTGTTTTCAAACAGCCAGAGCAAGCCTGCCAGGCTAGAGACTTGACTTCCTCTGCCCTCCACACTCTCTCCTAGCGTGTTGCCGGAATGCAGGGAGCCGGAAGCCTGCATTACTTTTCTTTTCGGCGCGGAGGCTCGACGGCTGTTCCGGCGGTGGGCGGTGCCATGCAGATGTAATCAGGCGTCAGCTGAGCCTGGCCCGGGCGTCTGCGTTTAGCACAGGTGCGCCCATCCCGGTGGCCCGGCAGGCCTGCAGAGGCAGTGGGAAGGGGGCCCCCCCTGGCAGCCGGCCGGGGTTAGCCGGCTGTGCCGTGCAGGGCTGTCCTGTGCGCTTTTTGCCGCTGCTGCATTAAGACTGAGGGTAGTTTGCCTTAGTTCCCATTGCAGTACCTCCAGGACCAGAGCACCCCAGAGCGGTTCTGCTGCGGTTTACGATCCGCTTGCGGGTGCGGATCCGCTAGGGTAATGTATTTCAATGGGCTGGTGCACACCAGAGCGGGAGGCGTTTTGCAGAAACGCATACTCCCGGGCTGCTGCAGATTTTGGATTGCGGATGCGTTTCTGCCTCAATGTTAAGTATAGGAAAAACGCAAGTTGTGTCGTGTCTGGTCTGCTTCCGTTTCTGCATCTGTGTCATTTATTAAGTTAGTCTGTATTTCGCCTGGCTATAAGAACCCGAGAACAGACAAGAAAAGAAGGTAGGGAAAAAAAACGACAAAAAAAAAAAAACGAAACTTTTTTTTTTTTTTTTTTAAATTTTACTTTGGATGAACTCTACTTGCGCTACCCAGTTGCTGTGTCCCCAAAAAATCCATGACCGGGCCACTTTTTACATGTTTGCACTTTGCTCAGTGCAAGAAAAGGAGCGACAGCAACCCTCCCCTGGAGAGCTGCCAGCGGACTGGCAGGCAGAGCCCTGGCTGCAGCCCCTTATATAGCCTGTGCCCAAGCCCTTGTGACATCATCGGGTGACTTCCTGTGAGCACCTGCTGCTCAGGTGCCTGCATCAGTGGCAGGCAGTGAGTGTATGTGAAGCAGGCTAGTAGGATGGCATCTCCTGTTTAGGCTTTTCGCTTCCTAGCCTGTGTCTTCCTCTTGTGGCACAAACCGCACGTCCAGACGCTCTGTTTTACGGGGAAAGAGGATGAACGCAGATAAACGCACTGTGTTTTCAAACAGCCAGAGCAAGCCTGCCAGGCTAGAGACTTGACTTCCTCTGCCCTCCACACTCTCTCCTAGCGTGTTGCCGGAATGCAGGGAGCCGGAAGCCTGCATTACTTTTCTTTTCGGCGCGGAGGCTCGACGGCTGTTCCGGCGGTGGGCGGTGCCATGCAGATGTAATCAGGCGTCAGCTGAGCCTGGCCCGGGCGTCTGCGTTTAGCACAGGTGCGCCCATCCCGGTGGCCCGGCAGGCCTGCAGAGGCAGTGGGAAGGGGGCCCCCCCTGGCAGCCGGCCGGGGTTAGCCGGCTGTGCCGTGCAGGGCTGTCCTGTGCGCTTTTTGCCGCTGCTGCATTAAGACTGAGGGTAGTTTGCCTTAGTTCCCATTGCAGTACCTCCAGGACCAGAGCACCCCAGAGCGGTTCTGCTGCGGTTTACGATCCGCTTGCGGGTGCGGATCCGCTAGGGTAATGTATTTCAATGGGCTGGTGCACACCAGAGCGGGAGGCGTTTTGCAGAAACGCATACTCCCGGGCTGCTGCAGATTTTGGATTGCGGATGCGTTTCTGCCTCAATGTTAAGTATAGGAAAAACGCAAGTTGTGTCGTGTCTGGTCTGCTTCCGTTTCTGCATCTGTGTCATTTATTAAGTTAGTCTGTATTTCGCCTGGCTATAAGAACCCGAGAACAGACAAGAAAAGAAGGTAGGGAAAAAAAACGACAAAAAAAAAAAAACGAAACTTTTTTTTTTTTTTTTTTTTTTTTTAAATTTTACTTTGGATGAACTCTACTTGCGCTACCCAGTTGCTGTGTCCCCAAAAAATCCATGACCGGGCCACTTTTTACATGTTTGCACTTTGCTCAGTGCAAGAAAAGGAGCGACAGCAACCCTCCCCTGGAGAGCTGCCAGCGGACTGGCAGGCAGAGCCCTGGCTGCAGCCCCTTATATAGCCTGTGCCCAAGCCCTTGTGACATCATCGGGTGACTTCCTGTGAGCACCTGCTGCTCAGGTGCCTGCATCAGTGGCAGGCAGTGAGTGTATGTGAAGCAGGCTAGTAGGATGGCATCTCCTGTTTAGGCTTTTCGCTTCCTAGCCTGTGTCTTCCTCTTGTGGCACAAACCGCACGTCCAGACGCTCTGTTTTACGGGGAAAGAGGATGAACGCAGATAAACGCACTGTGTTTTCAAACAGCCAGAGCAAGCCTGCCAGGCTAGAGACTTGACTTCCTCTGCCCTCCACACTCTCTCCTAGCGTGTTGCCGGAATGCAGGGAGCCGGAAGCCTGCATTACTTTTCTTTTCGGCGCGGAGGCTCGACGGCTGTTCCGGCGGTGGGCGGTGCCATGCAGATGTAATCAGGCGTCAGCTGAGCCTGGCCCGGGCGTCTGCGTTTAGCACAGGTGCGCCCATCCCGGTGGCCCGGCAGGCCTGCAGAGGCAGTGGGAAGGGGGCCCCCCCTGGCAGCCGGCCGGGGTTAGCCGGCTGTGCCGTGCAGGGCTGTCCTGTGCGCTTTTTGCCGCTGCTGCATTAAGACTGAGGGTAGTTTGCCTTAGTTCCCATTGCAGTACCTCCAGGACCAGAGCACCCCAGAGCGGTTCTGCTGCGGTTTACGATCCGCTTGCGGGTGCGGATCCGCTAGGGTAATGTATTTCAATGGGCTGGTGCACACCAGAGCGGGAGGCGTTTTGCAGAAACGCATACTCCCGGGCTGCTGCAGATTTTGGATTGCGGATGCGTTTCTGCCTCAATGTTAAGTATAGGAAAAACGCAAGTTGTGTCGTGTCTGGTCTGCTTCCGTTTCTGCATCTGTGTCATTTATTAAGTTAGTCTGTATTTCGCCTGGCTATAAGAACCCGAGAACAGACAAGAAAAGAAGGTAGGGAAAAAAAACGACAAAAAAAAAAAAACGAAACTTTTTTTTTTTTTTTTTTTTTTTTTAAATTTTACTTTGGATGAACTCTACTTGCGCTACCCAGTTGCTGTGTCCCCAAAAAATCCATGACCGGGCCACTTTTTACATGTTTGCACTTTGCTCAGTGCAAGAAAAGGAGCGACAGCAACCCTCCCCTGGAGAGCTGCCAGCGGACTGGCAGGCAGAGCCCTGGCTGCAGCCCCTTATATAGCCTGTGCCCAAGCCCTTGTGACATCATCGGGTGACTTCCTGTGAGCACCTGCTGCTCAGGTGCCTGCATCAGTGGCAGGCAGTGAGTGTATGTGAAGCAGGCTAGTAGGATGGCATCTCCTGTTTAGGCTTTTCGCTTCCTAGCCTGTGTCTTCCTCTTGTGGCACAAACCGCACGTCCAGACGCTCTGTTTTACGGGGAAAGAGGATGAACGCAGATAAACGCACTGTGTTTTCAAACAGCCAGAGCAAGCCTGCCAGGCTAGAGACTTGACTTCCTCTGCCCTCCACACTCTCTCCTAGCGTGTTGCCGGAATGCAGGGAGCCGGAAGCCTGCATTACTTTTCTTTTCGGCGCGGAGGCTCGACGGCTGTTCCGGCGGTGGGCGGTGCCATGCAGATGTAATCAGGCGTCAGCTGAGCCTGGCCCGGGCGTCTGCGTTTAGCACAGGTGCGCCCATCCCGGTGGCCCGGCAGGCCTGCAGAGGCAGTGGGAAGGGGGCCCCCCCTGGCAGCCGGCCGGGGTTAGCCGGCTGTGCCGTGCAGGGCTGTCCTGTGCGCTTTTTGCCGCTGCTGCATTAAGACTGAGGGTAGTTTGCCTTAGTTCCCATTGCAGTACCTCCAGGACCAGAGCACCCCAGAGCGGTTCTGCTGCGGATTACGATCCGCTTGCGGGTGCGGATCCGCTAGGGTAATGTATTTCAATGGGCTGGTGCACACCAGAGCGGGAGGCGTTTTGCAGAAACGCATACTCCCGGGCTGCTGCAGATTTTGGATTGCGGATGCGTTTCTGCCTCAATGTTAAGTATAGGAAAAACGCAAGTTGTGTCGTGTCTGGTCTGCTTCCGTTTCTGCATCTGTGTCATTTATTAAGTTAGTCTGTATTTCGCCTGGCTATAAGAACCCGAGAACAGACAAGAAAAGAAGGTAGGGAAAAAAAACGACAAAAAAAAAAAACGAAACTTTTTTTTTTTTTTTTTTTTTTTTAAATTTTACTTTGGATGAACTCTACTTGCGCTACCCAGTTGCTGTGTCCCCAAAAAATCCATGACCGGGCCACTTTTTACATGTTTGCACTTTGCTCAGTGCAAGAAAAGGAGCGACAGCAACCCTCCCCTGGAGAGCTGCCAGCGGACTGGCAGGCAGAGCCCTGGCTGCAGCCCCTTATATAGCCTGTGCCCAAGCCCTTGTGACATCATCGGGTGACTTCCTGTGAGCACCTGCTGCTCAGGTGCCTGCATCAGTGGCAGGCAGTGAGTGTATGTGAAGCAGGCTAGTAGGATGGCATCTCCTGTTTAGGCTTTTCGCTTCCTAGCCTGTGTCTTCCTCTTGTGGCACAAACCGCACGTCCAGACGCTCTGTTTTACGGGGAAAGAGGATGAACGCAGATAAACGCACTGTGTTTTCAAACAGCCAGAGCAAGCCTGCCAGGCTAGAGACTTGACTTCCTCTGCCCTCCACACTCTCTCCTAGCGTGTTGCCGGAATGCAGGGAGCCGGAAGCCTGCATTACTTTTCTTTTCGGCGCGGAGGCTCGACGGCTGTTCCGGCGGTGGGCGGTGCCATGCAGATGTAATCAGGCGTCAGCTGAGCCTGGCCCGGGCGTCTGCGTTTAGCACAGGTGCGCCCATCCCGGTGGCCCGGCAGGCCTGCAGAGGCAGTGGGAAGGGGGCCCCCCCTGGCAGCCGGCCGGGGTTAGCCGGCTGTGCCGTGCAGGGCTGTCCTGTGCGCTTTTTGCCGCTGCTGCATTAAGACTGAGGGTAGTTTGCCTTAGTTCCCATTGCAGTACCTCCAGGACCAGAGCACCCCAGAGCAGTTCTGCTGCGGTTTACGATCCGCTTGCGGGTGCGGATCCGCTAGGGTAATGTATTTCAATGGGCTGGTGCACACCAGAGCGGGAGGCGTTTTGCAGAAACGCATACTCCCGGGCTGCTGCAGATTTTGGATTGCGGATGCGTTTCTGCCTCAATGTTAAGTATAGGAAAAACGCAAGTTGTGTCGTGTCTGGTCTGCTTCCGTTTCTGCATCTGTGTCATTTATTAAGTTAGTCTGTATTTCGCCTGGCTATAAGAACCCGAGAACAGACAAGAAAAGAAGGTAGGGAAAAAAAACGACAAAAAAAAAAAAACGAAACTTTTTTTTTTTTTTTTTTTTTTTTTAAATTTTACTTTGGATGAACTCTACTTGCGCTACCCAGTTGCTGTGTCCCCAAAAAATCCATGACCGGGCCACTTTTTACATGTTTGCACTTTGCTCAGTGCAAGAAAAGGAGCGACAGCAACCCTCCCCTGGAGAGCTGCCAGCGGACTGGCAGGCAGAGCCCTGGCTGCAGCCCCTTATATAGCCTGTGCCCAAGCCCTTGTGACATCATCGGGTGACTTCCTGTGAGCACCTGCTGCTCAGGTGCCTGCATCAGTGGCAGGCAGTGAGTGTATGTGAAGCAGGCTAGTAGGATGGCATCTCCTGTTTAGGCTTTTCGCTTCCTAGCCTGTGTCTTCCTCTTGTGGCACAAACCGCACGTCCAGACGCTCTGTTTTACGGGGAAAGAGGATGAACGCAGATAAACGCACTGTGTTTTCAAACAGCCAGAGCAAGCCTGCCAGGCTAGAGACTTGACTTCCTCTGCCCTCCACACTCTCTCCTAGCGTGTTGCCGGAATGCAGGGAGCCGGAAGCCTGCATTACTTTTCTTTTCGGCGCGGAGGCTCGACGGCTGTTCCGGCGGTGGGCGGTGCCATGCAGATGTAATCAGGCGTCAGCTGAGCCTGGCCCGGGCGTCTGCGTTTAGCACAGGTGCGCCCATCCCGGTGGCCCGGCAAGCCTGCAGAGGCAGTGGGAAGGGGGCCCCCCCTGGCAGCCGGCCGGGGTTAGCCGGCTGTGCCGTGCAGGGCTGTCCTGTGCGCTTTTTGCCGCTGCTGCATTAAGACTGAGGGTAGTTTGCCTTAGTTCCCATTGCAGTACCTCCAGGACCAGAGCACCCCAGAGCGGTTCTGCTGCGGTTTACGATCCGCTTGCGGGTGCGGATCCGCTAGGGTAATGTATTTCAATGGGCTGGTGCACACCAGAGCGGGAGGCGTTTTGCAGAAACGCATACTCCCGGGCTGCTGCAGATTTTGGATTGCGGATGCGTTTCTGCCTCAATGTTAAGTATAGGAAAAACGCAAGTTGTGTCGTGTCTGGTCTGCTTCCGTTTCTGCATCTGTGTCATTTATTAAGTTAGTCTGTATTTCGCCTGGCTATAAGAACCCGAGAACAGACAAGAAAAGAAGGTAGGGAAAAAAAACGACAAAAAAAAAAAAACGAAACTTTTTTTTTTTTTTAAATTTTACTTTGGATGAACTCTACTTGCGCTACCCAGTTGCTGTGTCCCCAAAAAATCCATGACCGGGCCACTTTTTACATGTTTGCACTTTGCTCAGTGCAAGAAAAGGAGCGACAGCAACCCTCCCCTGGAGAGCTGCCAGCGGACTGGCAGGCAGAGCCCTGGCTGCAGCCCCTTATATAGCCTGTGCCCAAGCCCTTGTGACATCATCGGGTGACTTCCTGTGAGCACCTGCTGCTCAGGTGCCTGCATCAGTGGCAGGCAGTGAGTGTATGTGAAGCAGGCTAGTAGGATGGCATCTCCTGTTTAGGCTTTTCGCTTCCTAGCCTGTGTCTTCCTCTTGTGGCACAAACCGCACGTCCAGACGCTCTGTTTTACGGGGAAAGAGGATGAACGCAGATAAACGCACTGTGTTTTCAAACAGCCAGAGCAAGCCTGCCAGGCTAGAGACTTGACTTCCTCTGCCCTCCACACTCTCTCCTAGCGTGTTGCCGGAATGCAGGGAGCCGGAAGCCTGCATTACTTTTCTTTTCGGCGCGGAGGCTCGACGGCTGTTCCGGCGGTGGGCGGTGCCATGCAGATGTAATCAGGCGTCAGCTGAGCCTGGCCCGGGCGTCTGCGTTTAGCACAGGTGCGCCCATCCCGGTGGCCCGGCAGGCCTGCAGAGGCAGTGGGAAGGGGGCCCCCCCTGGCAGCCGGCCGGGGTTAGCCGGCTGTGCCGTGCAGGGCTGTCCTGTGCGCTTTTTGCCGCTGCTGCATTAAGACTGAGGGTAGTTTGCCTTAGTTCCCATTGCAGTACCTCCAGGACCAGAGCACCCCAGAGCGGTTCTGCTGCGGTTTACGATCCGCTTGCGGGTGCGGATCCGCTAGGGTAATGTATTTCAATGGGCTGGTGCACACCAGAGCGGGAGGCGTTTTGCAGAAACGCATACTCCCGGGCTGCTGCAGATTTTGGATTGCGGATGCGTTTCTGCCTCAATGTTAAGTATAGGAAAAACGCAAGTTGTGTCGTGTCTGGTCTGCTTCCGTTTCTGCATCTGTGTCATTTATTAAGTTAGTCTGTATTTCGCCTGGCTATAAGAACCCGAGAACAGACAAGAAAAGAAGGTAGGGAAAAAAAACGACAAAAAAAAAAAAACGAAACTTTTTTTTTTTTTTTTTTTTTTTTTAAATTTTACTTTGGATGAACTCTACTTGCGCTACCCAGTTGCTGTGTCCCCAAAAAATCCATGACCGGGCCACTTTTTACATGTTTGCACTTTGCTCAGTGCAAGAAAAGGAGCGACAGCAACCCTCCCCTGGAGAGCTGCCAGCGGACTGGCAGGCAGAGCCCTGGCTGCAGCCCCTTATATAGCCTGTGCCCAAGCCCTTGTGACATCATCGGGTGACTTCCTGTGAGCACCTGCTGCTCAGGTGCCTGCATCAGTGGCAGGCAGTGAGTGTATGTGAAGCAGGCTAGTAGGATGGCATCTCCTGTTTAGGCTTTTCGCTTCCTAGCCTGTGTCTTCCTCTTGTGGCACAAACCGCACGTCCAGACGCTCTGTTTTACGGGGAAAGAGGATGAACGCAGATAAACGCACTGTGTTTTCAAACAGCCAGAGCAAGCCTGCCAGGCTAGAGACTTGACTTCCTCTGCCCTCCACACTCTCTCCTAGCGTGTTGCCGGAATGCAGGGAGCCGGAAGCCTGCATTACTTTTCTTTTCGGCGCGGAGGCTCGACGGCTGTTCCGGCGGTGGGCGGTGCCATGCAGATGTAATCAGGTGTCAGCTGAGCCTGGCCCGGGCGTCTGCGTTTAGCACAGGTGCGCCCATCCCGGTGGCCCGGCAGGCCTGCAGAGGCAGTGGGAAGGGGGCCCCCCCTGGCAGCCGGCCGGGGTTAGCCGGCTGTGCCGTGCAGGGCTGTCCTGTGCGCTTTTTGCCGCTGCTGCATTAAGACTGAGGGTAGTTTGCCTTAGTTCCCATTGCAGTACCTCCAGGACCAGAGCACCCCAGAGCGGTTCTGCTGCGGTTTACGATCCGCTTGCGGGTGCGGATCCGCTAGGGTAATGTATTTCAATGGGCTGGTGCACACCAGAGCGGGAGGCGTTTTGCAGAAACGCATACTCCCGGGCTGCTGCAGATTTTGGATTGCGGATGCGTTTCTGCCTCAATGTTAAGTATAGGAAAAACGCAAGTTGTGTCGTGTCTGGTCTGCTTCCGTTTCTGCATCTGTGTCATTTATTAAGTTAGTCTGTATTTCGCCTGGCTATAAGAACCCGAGAACAGACAAGAAAAGAAGGTAGGGAAAAAAAACGACAAAAAAAAAAAAACGAAACTTTTTTTTTTTTTTTTTTTTTTTAAATTTTACTTTGGATGAACTCTACTTGCGCTACCCAGTTGCTGTGTCCCCAAAAAATCCATGACCGGGCCACTTTTTACATGTTTGCACTTTGCTCAGTGCAAGAAAAGGAGCGACAGCAACCCTCCCCTGGAGAGCTGCCAGCGGACTGGCAGGCAGAGCCCTGGCTGCAGCCCCTTATATAGCCTGTGCCCAAGCCCTTGTGACATCATCGGGTGACTTCCTGTGAGCACCTGCTGCTCAGGTGCCTGCATCAGTGGCAGGCAGTGAGTGTATGTGAAGCAGGCTAGTAGGATGGCATCTCCTGTTTAGGCTTTTCGCTTCCTAGCCTGTGTCTTCCTCTTGTGGCACAAACCGCACGTCCAGACGCTCTGTTTTACGGGGAAAGAGGATGAACGCAGATAAACGCACTGTGTTTTCAAACAGCCAGAGCAAGCCTGCCAGGCTAGAGACTTGACTTCCTCTGCCCTCCACACTCTCTCCTAGCGTGTTGCCGGAATGCAGGGAGCCGGAAGCCTGCATTACTTTTCTTTTCGGCGCGGAGGCTCGACGGCTGTTCCGGCGGTGGGCGGTGCCATGCAGATGTAATCAGGCGTCAGCTGAGCCTGGCCCGGGCGTCTGCGTTTAGCACAGGTGCGCCCATCCCGGTGGCCCGGCAGGCCTGCAGAGGCAGTGGGAAGGGGGCCCCCCCTGGCAGCCGGCCGGGGTTAGCCGGCTGTGCCGTGCAGGGCTGTCCTGTGCGCTTTTTGCCACTGCTGCATTAAGACTGAGGGTAGTTTGCCTTAGTTCCCATTGCAGTACCTCCAGGACCAGAGCACCCCAGAGCGGTTCTGCTGCGGTTTACGATCCGCTTGCGGGTGCGGATCCGCTAGGGTAATGTATTTCAATGGGCTGGTGCACACCAGAGCGGGAGGCGTTTTGCAGAAACGCATACTCCCGGGCTGCTGCAGATTTTGGATTGCGGATGCGTTTCTGCCTCAATGTTAAGTATAGGAAAAACGCAAGTTGTGTCGTGTCTGGTCTGCTTCCGTTTCTGCATCTGTGTCATTTATTAAGTTAGTCTGTATTTCGCCTGGCTATAAGAACCCGAGAACAGACAAGAAAAGAAGGTAGGGAAAAAAAACGACAAAAAAAAAAAAACGAAACTTTTTTTTTTTTTTTTTTTTTTTTTTAAATTTTACTTTGGATGAACTCTACTTGCGCTACCCAGTTGCTGTGTCCCCAAAAAATCCATGACCGGGCCACTTTTTACATGTTTGCACTTTGCTCAGTGCAAGAAAAGGAGCGACAGCAACCCTCCCCTGGAGAGCTGCCAGCGGACTGGCAGGCAGAGCCCTGGCTGCAGCCCCTTATATAGCCTGTGCCCAAGCCCTTGTGACATCATCGGGTGACTTCCTGTGAGCACCTGCTGCTCAGGTGCCTGCATCAGTGGCAGGCAGTGAGTGTATGTGAAGCAGGCTAGTAGGATGGCATCTCCTGTTTAGGCTTTTCGCTTCCTAGCCTGTGTCTTCCTCTTGTGGCACAAACCGCACGTCCAGACGCTCTGTTTTACGGGGAAAGAGGATGAACGCAGATAAACGCACTGTGTTTTCAAACAGCCAGAGCAAGCCTGCCAGGCTAGAGACTTGACTTCCTCTGCCCTCCACACTCTCTCCTAGCGTGTTGCCGGAATGCAGGGAGCCGGAAGCCTGCATTACTTTTCTTTTCGGCGCGGAGGCTCGACGGCTGTTCCGGCGGTGGGCGGTGCCATGCAGATGTAATCAGGCGTCAGCTGAGCCTGGCCCGGGCGTCTGCGTTTAGCACAGGTGCGCCCATCCCGGTGGCCCGGCAGGCCTGCAGAGGCAGTGGGAAGGGGGCCCCCCCTGGCAGCCGGCCGGGGTTAGCCGGCTGTGCCGTGCAGGGCTGTCCTGTGCGCTTTTTGCCGCTGCTGCATTAAGACTGAGGGTAGTTTGCCTTAGTTCCCATTGCAGTACCTCCAGGACCAGAGCACCCCAGAGCGGTTCTGCTGCGGTTTACGATCCGCTTGCGGGTGCGGATCCGCTAGGGTAATGTATTTCAATGGGCTGGTGCACACCAGAGCGGGAGGCGTTTTGCAGAAACGCATACTCCCGGGCTGCTGCAGATTTTGGATTGCGGATGCGTTTCTGCCTCAATGTTAAGTATAGGAAAAACGCAAGTTGTGTCGTGTCTGGTCTGCTTCCGTTTCTGCATCTGTGTCATTTATTAAGTTAGTCTGTATTTCGCCTGGCTATAAGAACCCGAGAACAGACAAGAAAAGAAGGTAGGGAAAAAAAACGACAAAAAAAAAAAAACGAAACTTTTTTTTTTTTTTTTTTTTTTTTTTAAATTTTACTTTGGATGAACTCTACTTGCGCTACCCAGTTGCTGTGTCCCCAAAAAATCCATGACCGGGCCACTTTTTACATGTTTGCACTTTGCTCAGTGCAAGAAAAGGAGCGACAGCAACCCTCCCCTGGAGAGCTGCCAGCGGACTGGCAGGCAGAGCCCTGGCTGCAGCCCCTTATATAGCCTGTGCCCAAGCCCTTGTGACATCATCGGGTGACTTCCTGTGAGCACCTGCTGCTCAGGTGCCTGCATCAGTGGCAGGCAGTGAGTGTATGTGAAGCAGGCTAGTAGGATGGCATCTCCTGTTTAGGCTTTTCGCTTCCTAGCCTGTGTCTTCCTCTTGTGGCACAAACCGCACGTCCAGACGCTCTGTTTTACGGGGAAAGAGGATGAACGCAGATAAACGCACTGTGTTTTCAAACAGCCAGAGCAAGCCTGCCAGGCTAGAGACTTGACTTCCTCTGCCCTCCACACTCTCTCCTAGCGTGTTGCCGGAATGCAGGGAGCCGGAAGCCTGCATTACTTTTCTTTTCGGCGCGGAGGCTCGACGGCTGTTCCGGCGGTGGGCGGTGCCATGCAGATGTAATCAGGCGTCAGCTGAGCCTGGCCCGGGCGTCTGCGTTTAGCACAGGTGCGCCCATCCCGGTGGCCCGGCAGGCCTGCAGAGGCAGTGGGAAGGGGGCCCCCCCTGGCAGCCGGCCGGGGTTAGCCGGCTGTGCCGTGCAGGGCTGTCCTGTGCGCTTTTTGCCGCTGCTGCATTAAGACTGAGGGTAGTTTGCCTTAGTTCCCATTGCAGTACCTCCAGGACCAGAGCACCCCAGAGCGGTTCTGCTGCGGTTTACGATCCGCTTGCGGGTGCGGATCCGCTAGGGTAATGTATTTCAATGGGCTGGTGCACACCAGAGCGGGAGGCGTTTTGCAGAAACGCATACTCCCGGGCTGCTGCAGATTTTGGATTGCGGATGCGTTTCTGCCTCAATGTTAAGTATAGGAAAAACGCAAGTTGTGTCGTGTCTGGTCTGCTTCCGTTTCTGCATCTGTGTCATTTATTAAGTTAGTCTGTATTTCGCCTGGCTATAAGAACCCGAGAACAGACAAGAAAAGAAGGTAGGGAAAAAAAACGACAAAAAAAAAAAAACGAAACTTTTTTTTTTTTTTTTTTTTTTTTTAAATTTTACTTTGGATGAACTCTACTTGCGCTACCCAGTTGCTGTGTCCCCAAAAAATCCATGACCGGGCCACTTTTTACATGTTTGCACTTTGCTCAGTGCAAGAAAAGGAGCGACAGCAACCCTCCCCTGGAGAGCTGCCAGCGGACTGGCAGGCAGAGCCCTGGCTGCAGCCCCTTATATAGCCTGTGCCCAAGCCCTTGTGACATCATCGGGTGACTTCCTGTGAGCACCTGCTGCTCAGGTGCCTGCATCAGTGGCAGGCAGTGAGTGTATGTGAAGCAGGCTAGTAGGATGGCATCTCCTGTTTAGGCTTTTCGCTTCCTAGCCTGTGTCTTCCTCTTGTGGCACAAACCGCACGTCCAGACGCTCTGTTTTACGGGGAAAGAGGATGAACGCAGATAAACGCACTGTGTTTTCAAACAGCCAGAGCAAGCCTGCCAGGCTAGAGACTTGACTTCCTCTGCCCTCCACACTCTCTCCTAGCGTGTTGCCGGAATGCAGGGAGCCGGAAGCCTGCATTACTTTTCTTTTCGGCGCGGAGGCTCGACGGCTGTTCCGGCGGTGGGCGGTGCCATGCAGATGTAATCAGGCGTCAGCTGAGCCTGGCCCGGGCGTCTGCGTTTAGCACAGGTGCGCCCATCCCGGTGGCCCGGCAGGCCTGCAGAGGCAGTGGGAAGGGGGCCCCCCCTGGCAGCCGGCCGGGGTTAGCCGGCTGTGCCGTGCAGGGCTGTCCTGTGCGCTTTTTGCCGCTGCTGCATTAAGACTGAGGGTAGTTTGCCTTAGTTCCCATTGCAGTACCTCCAGGACCAGAGCACCCCAGAGCAGTTCTGCTGCGGTTTACGATCCGCTTGCGGGTGCGGATCCGCTAGGGTAATGTATTTCAATGGGCTGGTGCACACCAGAGCGGGAGGCGTTTTGCAGAAACGCATACTCCCGGGCTGCTGCAGATTTTGGATTGCGGATGCGTTTCTGCCTCAATGTTAAGTATAGGAAAAACGCAAGTTGTGTCGTGTCTGGTCTGCTTCCGTTTCTGCATCTGTGTCATTTATTAAGTTAGTCTGTATTTCGCCTGGCTATAAGAACCCGAGAACAGACAAGAAAAGAAGGTAGGGAAAAAAAACGACAAAAAAAAAAAAACGAAACTTTTTTTTTTTTTTTTTTTTTTTTTAAATTTTACTTTGGATGAACTCTACTTGCGCTACCCAGTTGCTGTGTCCCCAAAAAATCCATGACCGGGCCACTTTTTACATGTTTGCACTTTGCTCAGTGCAAGAAAAGGAGCGACAGCAACCCTCCCCTGGAGAGCTGCCAGCGGACTGGCAGGCAGAGCCCTGGCTGCAGCCCCTTATATAGCCTGTGCCCAAGCCCTTGTGACATCATCGGGTGACTTCCTGTGAGCACCTGCTGCTCAGGTGCCTGCATCAGTGGCAGGCAGTGAGTGTATGTGAAGCAGGCTAGTAGGATGGCATCTCCTGTTTAGGCTTTTCGCTTCCTAGCCTGTGTCTTCCTCTTGTGGCACAAACCGCACGTCCAGACGCTCTGTTTTACGGGGAAAGAGGATGAACGCAGATAAACGCACTGTGTTTTCAAACAGCCAGAGCAAGCCTGCCAGGCTAGAGACTTGACTTCCTCTGCCCTCCACACTCTCTCCTAGCGTGTTGCCGGAATGCAGGGAGCCGGAAGCCTGCATTACTTTTCTTTTCGGCGCGGAGGCTCGACGGCTGTTCCGGCGGTGGGCGGTGCCATGCAGATGTAATCAGGCGTCAGCTGAGCCTGGCCCGGGCGTCTGCGTTTAGCACAGGTGCGCCCATCCCGGTGGCCCGGCAAGCCTGCAGAGGCAGTGGGAAGGGGGCCCCCCCTGGCAGCCGGCCGGGGTTAGCCGGCTGTGCCGTGCAGGGCTGTCCTGTGCGCTTTTTGCCGCTGCTGCATTAAGACTGAGGGTAGTTTGCCTTAGTTCCCATTGCAGTACCTCCAGGACCAGAGCACCCCAGAGCGGTTCTGCTGCGGTTTACGATCCGCTTGCGGGTGCGGATCCGCTAGGGTAATGTATTTCAATGGGCTGGTGCACACCAGAGCGGGAGGCGTTTTGCAGAAACGCATACTCCCGGGCTGCTGCAGATTTTGGATTGCGGATGCGTTTCTGCCTCAATGTTAAGTATAGGAAAAACGCAAGTTGTGTCGTGTCTGGTCTGCTTCCGTTTCTGCATCTGTGTCATTTATTAAGTTAGTCTGTATTTCGCCTGGCTATAAGAACCCGAGAACAGACAAGAAAAGAAGGTAGGGAAAAAAAACGACAAAAAAAAAAAAACGAAACTTTTTTTTTTTTTTAAATTTTACTTTGGATGAACTCTACTTGCGCTACCCAGTTGCTGTGTCCCCAAAAAATCCATGACCGGGCCACTTTTTACATGTTTGCACTTTGCTCAGTGCAAGAAAAGGAGCGACAGCAACCCTCCCCTGGAGAGCTGCCAGCGGACTGGCAGGCAGAGCCCTGGCTGCAGCCCCTTATATAGCCTGTGCCCAAGCCCTTGTGACATCATCGGGTGACTTCCTGTGAGCACCTGCTGCTCAGGTGCCTGCATCAGTGGCAGGCAGTGAGTGTATGTGAAGCAGGCTAGTAGGATGGCATCTCCTGTTTAGGCTTTTCGCTTCCTAGCCTGTGTCTTCCTCTTGTGGCACAAACCGCACGTCCAGACGCTCTGTTTTACGGGGAAAGAGGATGAACGCAGATAAACGCACTGTGTTTTCAAACAGCCAGAGCAAGCCTGCCAGGCTAGAGACTTGACTTCCTCTGCCCTCCACACTCTCTCCTAGCGTGTTGCCGGAATGCAGGGAGCCGGAAGCCTGCATTACTTTTCTTTTCGGCGCGGAGGCTCGACGGCTGTTCCGGCGGTGGGCGGTGCCATGCAGATGTAATCAGGCGTCAGCTGAGCCTGGCCCGGGCGTCTGCGTTTAGCACAGGTGCGCCCATCCCGGTGGCCCGGCAGGCCTGCAGAGGCAGTGGGAAGGGGGCCCCCCCTGGCAGCCGGCCGGGGTTAGCCGGCTGTGCCGTGCAGGGCTGTCCTGTGCGCTTTTTGCCGCTGCTGCATTAAGACTGAGGGTAGTTTGCCTTAGTTCCCATTGCAGTACCTCCAGGACCAGAGCACCCCAGAGCGGTTCTGCTGCGGTTTACGATCCGCTTGCGGGTGCGGATCCGCTAGGGTAATGTATTTCAATGGGCTGGTGCACACCAGAGCGGGAGGCGTTTTGCAGAAACGCATACTCCCGGGCTGCTGCAGGTTTTGGATTGCGGATGCGTTTCTGCCTCAATGTTAAGTATAGGAAAAACGCAAGTTGTGTCGTGTCTGGTCTGCTTCCGTTTCTGCATCTGTGTCATTTATTAAGTTAGTCTGTATTTCGCCTGGCTATAAGAACCCGAGAACAGACAAGAAAAGAAGGTAGGGAAAAAAAACGACAAAAAAAAAAAAACGAAACTTTTTTTTTTTTTTTTTTTTTTTTTAAATTTTACTTTGGATGAACTCTACTTGCGCTACCCAGTTGCTGTGTCCCCAAAAAATCCATGACCGGGCCACTTTTTACATGTTTGCACTTTGCTCAGTGCAAGAAAAGGAGCGACAGCAACCCTCCCCTGGAGAGCTGCCAGCGGACTGGCAGGCAGAGCCCTGGCTGCAGCCCCTTATATAGCCTGTGCCCAAGCCCTTGTGACATCATCGGGTGACTTCCTGTGAGCACCTGCTGCTCAGGTGCCTGCATCAGTGGCAGGCAGTGAGTGTATGTGAAGCAGGCTAGTAGGATGGCATCTCCTGTTTAGGCTTTTCGCTTCCTAGCCTGTGTCTTCCTCTTGTGGCACAAACCGCACGTCCAGACGCTCTGTTTTACGGGGAAAGAGGATGAACGCAGATAAACGCACTGTGTTTTCAAACAGCCAGAGCAAGCCTGCCAGGCTAGAGACTTGACTTCCTCTGCCCTCCACACTCTCTCCTAGCGTGTTGCCGGAATGCAGGGAGCCGGAAGCCTGCATTACTTTTCTTTTCGGCGCGGAGGCTCGACGGCTGTTCCGGCGGTGGGCGGTGCCATGCAGATGTAATCAGGTGTCAGCTGAGCCTGGCCCGGGCGTCTGCGTTTAGCACAGGTGCGCCCATCCCGGTGGCCCGGCAGGCCTGCAGAGGCAGTGGGAAGGGGGCCCCCCCTGGCAGCCGGCCGGGGTTAGCCGGCTGTGCCGTGCAGGGCTGTCCTGTGCGCTTTTTGCCGCTGCTGCATTAAGACTGAGGGTAGTTTGCCTTAGTTCCCATTGCAGTACCTCCAGGACCAGAGCACCCCAGAGCGGTTCTGCTGCGGTTTACGATCCGCTTGCGGGTGCGGATCCGCTAGGGTAATGTATTTCAATGGGCTGGTGCACACCAGAGCGGGAGGCGTTTTGCAGAAACGCATACTCCCGGGCTGCTGCAGATTTTGGATTGCGGATGCGTTTCTGCCTCAATGTTAAGTATAGGAAAAACGCAAGTTGTGTCGTGTCTGGTCTGCTTCCGTTTCTGCATCTGTGTCATTTATTAAGTTAGTCTGTATTTCGCCTGGCTATAAGAACCCGAGAACAGACAAGAAAAGAAGGTAGGGAAAAAAAACGACAAAAAAAAAACGAAACTTTTTTTTTTTTTTTTTTTTAAATTTTACTTTGGATGAACTCTACTTGCGCTACCCAGTTGCTGTGTCCCCAAAAAATCCATGACCGGGCCACTTTTTACATGTTTGCACTTTGCTCAGTGCAAGAAAAGGAGCGACAGCAACCCTCCCCTGGAGAGCTGCCAGCGGACTGGCAGGCAGAGCCCTGGCTGCAGCCCCTTATATAGCCTGTGCCCAAGCCCTTGTGACATCATCGGGTGACTTCCTGTGAGCACCTGCTGCTCAGGTGCCTGCATCAGTGGCAGGCAGTGAGTGTATGTGAAGCAGGCTAGTAGGATGGCATCTCCTGTTTAGGCTTTTCGCTTCCTAGCCTGTGTCTTCCTCTTGTGGCACAAACCGCACGTCCAGACGCTCTGTTTTACGGGGAAAGAGGATGAACGCAGATAAACGCACTGTGTTTTCAAACAGCCAGAGCAAGCCTGCCAGGCTAGAGACTTGACTTCCTCTGCCCTCCACACTCTCTCCTAGCGTGTTGCCGGAATGCAGGGAGCCGGAAGCCTGCATTACTTTTCTTTTCGGCGCGGAGGCTCGACGGCTGTTCCGGCGGTGGGCGGTGCCATGCAGATGTAATCAGGCGTCAGCTGAGCCTGGCCCGGGCGTCTGCGTTTAGCACAGGTGCGCCCATCCCGGTGGCCCGGCAGGCCTGCAGAGGCAGTGGGAAGGGGGCCCCCCCTGGCAGCCGGCCGGGGTTAGCCGGCTGTGCCGTGCAGGGCTGTCCTGTGCGCTTTTTGCCGCTGCTGCATTAAGACTGAGGGTAGTTTGCCTTAGTTCCCATTGCAGTACCTCCAGGACCAGAGCACCCCAGAGCGGTTCTGCTGCGGTTTACGATCCGCTTGCGGGTGCGGATCCGCTAGGGTAATGTATTTCAATGGGCTGGTGCACACCAGAGCGGGAGGCGTTTTGCAGAAACGCATACTCCCGGGCTGCTGCAGATTTTGGATTGCGGATGCGTTTCTGCCTCAATGTTAAGTATAGGAAAAACGCAAGTTGTGTCGTGTCTGGTCTGCTTCCGTTTCTGCATCTGTGTCATTTATTAAGTTAGTCTGTATTTCGCCTGGCTATAAGAACCCGAGAACAGACAAGAAAAGAAGGTAGGGAAAAAAAACGACAAAAAAAAAAAAAACGAAACTTTTTTTTTTTTTTTTTTGTTTTTTAAATTTTACTTTGGATGAACTCTACTTGCGCTACCCAGTTGCTGTGTCCCCAAAAAATCCATGACCGGGCCACTTTTTACATGTTTGCACTTTGCTCAGTGCAAGAAAAGGAGCGACAGCAACCCTCCCCTGGAGAGCTGCCAGCGGACTGGCAGGCAGAGCCCTGGCTGCAGCCCCTTATATAGCCTGTGCCCAAGCCCTTGTGACATCATCGGGTGACTTCCTGTGAGCACCTGCTGCTCAGGTGCCTGCATCAGTGGCAGGCAGTGAGTGTATGTGAAGCAGGCTAGTAGGATGGCATCTCCTGTTTAGGCTTTTCGCTTCCTAGCCTGTGTCTTCCTCTTGTGGCACAAACCGCACGTCCAGACGCTCTGTTTTACGGGGAAAGAGGATGAACGCAGATAAACGCACTGTGTTTTCAAACAGCCAGAGCAAGCCTGCCAGGCTAGAGACTTGACTTCCTCTGCCCTCCACACTCTCTCCTAGCGTGTTGCCGGAATGCAGGGAGCCGGAAGCCTGCATTACTTTTCTTTTCGGCGCGGAGGCTCGACGGCTGTTCCGGCGGTGGGCGGTGCCATGCAGATGTAATCAGGCGTCAGCTGAGCCTGGCCCGGGCGTCTGCGTTTAGCACAGGTGCGCCCATCCCGGTGGCCCGGCAGGCCTGCAGAGGCAGTGGGAAGGGGGCCCCCCCTGGCAGCCGGCCGGGGTTAGCCGGCTGTGCCGTGCAGGGCTGTCCTGTGCGCTTTTTGCCGCTGCTGCATTAAGACTGAGGGTAGTTTGCCTTAGTTCCCATTGCAGTACCTCCAGGACCAGAGCACCCCAGAGCGGTTCTGCTGCGGTTTACGATCCGCTTGCGGGTGCGGATCCGCTAGGGTAATGTATTTCAATGGGCTGGTGCACACCAGAGCGGGAGGCGTTTTGCAGAAACGCATACTCCCGGGCTGCTGCAGATTTTGGATTGCGGATGCGTTTCTGCCTCAATGTTAAGTATAGGAAAAACGCAAGTTGTGTCGTGTCTGGTCTGCTTCCGTTTCTGCATCTGTGTCATTTATTAAGTTAGTCTGTATTTCGCCTGGCTATAAGAACCCGAGAACAGACAAGAAAAGAAGGTAGGGAAAAAAAACGACAAAAAAAAAAAAACGAAACTTTTTTTTTTTTTTTTTTTTTTTTTTTCAATTTTACTTTGGATGAACTCTACTTGCGCTACCCAGTTGCTGTGTCCCCAAAAAATCCATGACCGGGCCACTTTTTACATGTTTGCACTTTGCTCAGTGCAAGAAAAGGAGCGACAGCAACCCTCCCCTGGAGAGCTGCCAGCGGACTGGCAGGCAGAGCCCTGGCTGCAGCCCCTTATATAGCCTGTGCCCAAGCCCTTGTGACATCATCGGGTGACTTCCTGTGAGCACCTGCTGCTCAGGTGCCTGCATCAGTGGCAGGCAGTGAGTGTATGTGAAGCAGGCTAGTAGGATGGCATCTCCTGTTTAGGCTTTTCGCTTCCTAGCCTGTGTCTTCCTCTTGTGGCACAAACCGCACGTCCAGACGCTCTGTTTTACGGGGAAAGAGGATGAACGCAGATAAACGCACTGTGTTTTCAAACAGCCAGAGCAAGCCTGCCAGGCTAGAGACTTGACTTCCTCTGCCCTCCACACTCTCTCCTAGCGTGTTGCCGGAATGCAGGGAGCCGGAAGCCTGCATTACTTTTCTTTTCGGCGCGGAGGCTCGACGGCTGTTCCGGCGGTGGGCGGTGCCATGCAGATGTAATCAGGCGTCAGCTGAGCCTGGCCCGGGCGTCTGCGTTTAGCACAGGTGCGCCCATCCCGGTGGCCCGGCAGGCCTGCAGAGGCAGTGGGAAGGGGGCCCCCCCTGGCAGCCGGCCGGGGTTAGCCGGCTGTGCCGTGCAGGGCTGTCCTGTGCGCTTTTTGCCGCTGCTGCATTAAGACTGAGGGTAGTTTGCCTTAGTTCCCATTGCAGTACCTCCAGGACCAGAGCACCCCAGAGCGGTTCTGCTGCGGTTTACGATCCGCTTGCGGGTGCGGATCCGCTAGGGTAATGTATTTCAATGGGCTGGTGCACACCAGAGCGGGAGGCGTTTTGCAGAAACGCATACTCCCGGGCTGCTGCAGATTTTGGATTGCGGATGCGTTTCTGCCTCAATGTTAAGTATAGGAAAAACGCAAGTTGTGTCGTGTCTGGTCTGCTTCCGTTTCTGCATCTGTGTCATTTATTAAGTTAGTCTGTATTTCGCCTGGCTATAAGAACCCGAGAACAGACAAGAAAAGAAGGTAGGGAAAAAAAACGACAAAAAAAAACCGAAACTTTTTTTTTTTTTTTTTTTTTTTTTAAATTTTACTTTGGATGAACTCTACTTGCGCTACCCAGTTGCTGTGTCCCCAAAAAATCCATGACCGGGCCACTTTTTACATGTTTGCACTTTGCTCAGTGCAAGAAAAGGAGCGACAGCAACCCTCCCCTGGAGAGCTGCCAGCGGACTGGCAGGCAGAGCCCTGGCTGCAGCCCCTTATATAGCCTGTGCCCAAGCCCTTGTGACATCATCGGGTGACTTCCTGTGAGCACCTGCTGCTCAGGTGCCTGCATCAGTGGCAGGCAGTGAGTGTATGTGAAGCAGGCTAGTAGGATGGCATCTCCTGTTTAGGCTTTTCGCTTCCTAGCCTGTGTCTTCCTCTTGTGGCACAAACCGCACGTCCAGACGCTCTGTTTTACGGGGAAAGAGGATGAACGCAGATAAACGCACTGTGTTTTCAAACAGCCAGAGCAAGCCTGCCAGGCTAGAGACTTGACTTCCTCTGCCCTCCACACTCTCTCCTAGCGTGTTGCCGGAATGCAGGGAGCCGGAAGCCTGCATTACTTTTCTTTTCGGCGCGGAGGCTCGACGGCTGTTCCGGCGGTGGGCGGTGCCATGCAGATGTAATCAGGCGTCAGCTGAGCCTGGCCCGGGCGTCTGCGTTTAGCACAGGTGCGCCCATCCCGGTGGCCCGGCAGGCCTGCAGAGGCAGTGGGAAGGGGGCCCCCCCTGGCAGCCGGCCGGGGTTAGCCGGCTGTGCCGTGCAGGGCTGTCCTGTGCGCTTTTTGCCGCTGCTGCATTAAGACTGAGGGTAGTTTGCCTTAGTTCCCATTGCAATACCTCCAGGACCAGAGCACCCCAGAGCGGTTCTGCTGCGGTTTACGATCCGCTTGCGGGTGCGGATCCGCTAGGGTAATGTATTTCAATGGGCTGGTGCACACCAGAGCGGGAGGCGTTTTGCAGAAACGCATACTCCCGGGCTGCTGCAGATTTTGGATTGCGGATGCGTTTCTGCCTCAATGTTAAGTATAGGAAAAACGCAAGTTGTGTCGTGTCTGGTCTGCTTCCGTTTCTGCATCTGTGTCATTTATTAAGTTAGTCTGTATTTCGCCTGGCTATAAGAACCCGAGAACAGACAAGAAAAGAAGGTAGGGAAAAAAAACGACAAAAAAAAAAAAACGAAACTTTTTTTTTTTTTTTTTTTAAATTTTACTTTGGATGAACTCTACTTGCGCTACCCAGTTGCTGTGTCCCCAAAAAATCCATGACCGGGCCACTTTTTACATGTTTGCACTTTGCTCAGTGCAAGAAAAGGAGCGACAGCAACCCTCCCCTGGAGAGCTGCCAGCGGACTGGCAGGCAGAGCCCTGGCTGCAGCCCCTTATATAGCCTGTGCCCAAGCCCTTGTGACATCATCGGGTGACTTCCTGTGAGCACCTGCTGCTCAGGTGCCTGCATCAGTGGCAGGCAGTGAGTGTATGTGAAGCAGGCTAGTAGGATGGCATCTCCTGTTTAGGCTTTTCGCTTCCTAGCCTGTGTCTTCCTCTTGTGGCACAAACCGCACGTCCAGACGCTCTGTTTTACGGGGAAAGAGGATGAACGCAGATAAACGCACTGTGTTTTCAAACAGCCAGAGCAAGCCTGCCAGGCTAGAGACTTGACTTCCTCTGCCCTCCACACTCTCTCCTAGCGTGTTGCCGGAATGCAGGGAGCCGGAAGCCTGCATTACTTTTCTTTTCGGCGCGGAGGCTCGACGGCTGTTCCGGCGGTGGGCGGTGCCATGCAGATGTAATCAGGCGTCAGCTGAGCCTGGCCCGGGCGTCTGCGTTTAGCACAGGTGCGCCCATCCCGGTGGCCCGGCAGGCCTGCAGAGGCAGTGGGAAGGGGGCCCCCCCTGGCAGCCGGCCGGGGTTAGCCGGCTGTGCCGTGCAGGGCTGTCCTGTGCGCTTTTTGCCGCTGCTGCATTAAGACTGAGGGTAGTTTGCCTTAGTTCCCATTGCAGTACCTCCAGGACCAGAGCACCCCAGAGCGGTTCTGCTGCGGTTTACGATCCGCTTGCGGGTGCGGATCCGCTAGGGTAATGTATTTCAATGGGCTGGTGCACACCAGAGCGGGAGGCGTTTTGCAGAAACGCATACTCCCGGGCTGCTGCAGATTTTGGATTGCGGATGCGTTTCTGCCTCAATGTTAAGTATAGGAAAAACGCAAGTTGTGTCGTGTCTGGTCTGCTTCCGTTTCTGCATCTGTGTCATTTATTAAGTTAGTCTGTATTTCGCCTGGCTATAAGAACCCGAGAACAGACAAGAAAAGAAGGTAGGGAAAAAAAACGACAAAAAAAAAAAAACGAAACTTTTTTTTTTTTTTTTTTTTTTTTTTAAATTTTACTTTGGATGAACTCTACTTGCGCTACCCAGTTGCTGTGTCCCCAAAAAATCCATGACCGGGCCACTTTTTACATGTTTGCACTTTGCTCAGTGCAAGAAAAGGAGCGACAGCAACCCTCCCCTGGAGAGCTGCCAGCGGACTGGCAGGCAGAGCCCTGGCTGCAGCCCCTTATATAGCCTGTGCCCAAGCCCTTGTGACATCATCGGGTGACTTCCTGTGAGCACCTGCTGCTCAGGTGCCTGCATCAGTGGCAGGCAGTGAGTGTATGTGAAGCAGGCTAGTAGGATGGCATCTCCTGTTTAGGCTTTTCGCTTCCTAGCCTGTGTCTTCCTCTTGTGGCACAAACCGCACGTCCAGACGCTCTGTTTTACGGGGAAAGAGGATGAACGCAGATAAACGCACTGTGTTTTCAAACAGCCAGAGCAAGCCTGCCAGGCTAGAGACTTGACTTCCTCTGCCCTCCACACTCTCTCCTAGCGTGTTGCCGGAATGCAGGGAGCCGGAAGCCTGCATTACTTTTCTTTTCGGCGCGGAGGCTCGACGGCTGTTCCGGCGGTGGGCGGTGCCATGCAGATGTAATCAGGCGTCAGCTGAGCCTGGCCCGGGCGTCTGCGTTTAGCACAGGTGCGCCCATCCCGGTGGCCCGGCAGGCCTGCAGAGGCAGTGGGAAGGGGGCCCCCCCTGGCAGCCGGCCGGGGTTAGCCGGCTGTGCCGTGCAGGGCTGTCCTGTGCGCTTTTTGCCGCTGCTGCATTAAGACTGAGGGTAGTTTGCCTTAGTTCCCATTGCAGTACCTCCAGGACCAGAGCACCCCAGAGCGGTTCTGCTGCGGTTTACGATCCGCTTGCGGGTGCGGATCCGCTAGGGTAATGTATTTCAATGGGCTGGTGCACACCAGAGCGGGAGGCGTTTTGCAGAAACGCATACTCCCGGGCTGCTGCAGATTTTGGATTGCGGATGCGTTTCTGCCTCAATGTTAAGTATAGGAAAAACGCAAGTTGTGTCGTGTCTGGTCTGCTTCCGTTTCTGCATCTGTGTCATTTATTAAGTTAGTCTGTATTTCGCCTGGCTATAAGAACCCGAGAACAGACAAGAAAAGAAGGTAGGGAAAAAAAACGACAAAAAAAAAAAAACGAAACTTTTTTTTTTTTTTTTTTGTTTTTTAAATTTTACTTTGGATGAACTCTACTTGCGCTACCCAGTTGCTGTGTCCCCAAAAAATCCATGACCGGGCCACTTTTTACATGTTTGCACTTTGCTCAGTGCAAGAAAAGGAGCGACAGCAACCCTCCCCTGGAGAGCTGCCAGCGGACTGGCAGGCAGAGCCCTGGCTGCAGCCCCTTATATAGCCTGTGCCCAAGCCCTTGTGACATCATCGGGTGACTTCCTGTGAGCACCTGCTGCTCAGGTGCCTGCATCAGTGGCAGGCAGTGAGTGTATGTGAAGCAGGCTAGTAGGATGGCATCTCCTGTTTAGGCTTTTCGCTTCCTAGCCTGTGTCTTCCTCTTGTGGCACAAACCGCACGTCCAGACGCTCTGTTTTACGGGGAAAGAGGATGAACGCAGATAAACGCACTGTGTTTTCAAACAGCCAGAGCAAGCCTGCCAGGCTAGAGACTTGACTTCCTCTGCCCTCCACACTCTCTCCTAGCGTGTTGCCGGAATGCAGGGAGCCGGAAGCCTGCATTACTTTTCTTTTCGGCGCGGAGGCTCGACGGCTGTTCCGGCGGTGGGCGGTGCCATGCAGATCTAATCAGGCGTCAGCTGAGCCTGGCCCGGGCGTCTGCGTTTAGCACAGGTGCGCCCATCCCGGTGGCCCGGCAGGCCTGCAGAGGCAGTGGGAAGGGGGCCCCCCCTGGCAGCCGGCCGGGGTTAGCCGGCTGTGCCGTGCAGGGCTGTCCTGTGCGCTTTTTGCCGCTGCTGCATTAAGACTGAGGGTAGTTTGCCTTAGTTCCCATTGCAGTACCTCCAGGACCAGAGCACCCCAGAGCGGTTCTGCTGCGGTTTACGATCCGCTTGCGGGTGCGGATCCGCTAGGGTAATGTATTTCAATGGGCTGGTGCACACCAGAGCGGGAGGCGTTTTGCAGAAACGCATACTCCCGGGCTGCTGCAGATTTTGGATTGCGGATGCGTTTCTGCCTCAATGTTAAGTATAGGAAAAACGCAAGTTGTGTCGTGTCTGGTCTGCTTCCGTTTCTGCATCTGTGTCATTTATTAAGTTAGTCTGTATTTCGCCTGGCTATAAGAACCCGAGAACAGACAAGAAAAGAAGGTAGGGAAAAAAAACGACAAAAAAAAAAAAACGAAACTTTTTTTTTTTTTTTTTTTTTTTTTTTCAATTTTACTTTGGATGAACTCTACTTGCGCTACCCAGTTGCTGTGTCCCCAAAAAATCCATGACCGGGCCACTTTTTACATGTTTGCACTTTGCTCAGTGCAAGAAAAGGAGCGACAGCAACCCTCCCCTGGAGAGCTGCCAGCGGACTGGCAGGCAGAGCCCTGGCTGCAGCCCCTTATATAGCCTGTGCCCAAGCCCTTGTGACATCATCGGGTGACTTCCTGTGAGCACCTGCTGCTCAGGTGCCTGCATCAGTGGCAGGCAGTGAGTGTATGTGAAGCAGGCTAGTAGGATGGCATCTCCTGTTTAGGCTTTTCGCTTCCTAGCCTGTGTCTTCCTCTTGTGGCACAAACCGCACGTCCAGACGCTCTGTTTTACGGGGAAAGAGGATGAACGCAGATAAACGCACTGTGTTTTCAAACAGCCAGAGCAAGCCTGCCAGGCTAGAGACTTGACTTCCTCTGCCCTCCACACTCTCTCCTAGCGTGTTGCCGGAATGCAGGGAGCCGGAAGCCTGCATTACTTTTCTTTTCGGCGCGGAGGCTCGACGGCTGTTCCGGCGGTGGGCGGTGCCATGCAGATGTAATCAGGCGTCAGCTGAGCCTGGCCCGGGCGTCTGCGTTTAGCACAGGTGCGCCCATCCCGGTGGCCCGGCAGGCCTGCAGAGGCAGTGGGAAGGGGGCCCCCCCTGGCAGCCGGCCGGGGTTAGCCGGCTGTGCCGTGCAGGGCTGTCCTGTGCGCTTTTTGCCGCTGCTGCATTAAGACTGAGGGTAGTTTGCCTTAGTTCCCATTGCAGTACCTCCAGGACCAGAGCACCCCAGAGCGGTTCTGCTGCGGTTTACGATCCGCTTGCGGGTGCGGATCCGCTAGGGTAATGTATTTCAATGGGCTGGTGCACACCAGAGCGGGAGGCGTTTTGCAGAAACGCATACTCCCGGGCTGCTGCAGATTTTGGATTGCGGATGCGTTTCTGCCTCAATGTTAAGTATAGGAAAAACGCAAGTTGTGTCGTGTCTGGTCTGCTTCCGTTTCTGCATCTGTGTCATTTATTAAGTTAGTCTGTATTTCGCCTGGCTATAAGAACCCGAGAACAGACAAGAAAAGAAGGTAGGGAAAAAAAACGACAAAAAAAAACCGAAACTTTTTTTTTTTTTTTTTTTTTTTTTAAATTTTACTTTGGATGAACTCTACTTGCGCTACCCAGTTGCTGTGTCCCCAAAAAATCCATGACCGGGCCACTTTTTACATGTTTGCACTTTGCTCAGTGCAAGAAAAGGAGCGACAGCAACCCTCCCCTGGAGAGCTGCCAGCGGACTGGCAGGCAGAGCCCTGGCTGCAGCCCCTTATATAGCCTGTGCCCAAGCCCTTGTGACATCATCGGGTGACTTCCTGTGAGCACCTGCTGCTCAGGTGCCTGCATCAGTGGCAGGCAGTGAGTGTATGTGAAGCAGGCTAGTAGGATGGCATCTCCTGTTTAGGCTTTTCGCTTCCTAGCCTGTGTCTTCCTCTTGTGGCACAAACCGCACGTCCAGACGCTCTGTTTTACGGGGAAAGAGGATGAACGCAGATAAACGCACTGTGTTTTCAAACAGCCAGAGCAAGCCTGCCAGGCTAGAGACTTGACTTCCTCTGCCCTCCACACTCTCTCCTAGCGTGTTGCCGGAATGCAGGGAGCCGGAAGCCTGCATTACTTTTCTTTTCGGCGCGGAGGCTCGACGGCTGTTCCGGCGGTGGGCGGTGCCATGCAGATGTAATCAGGCGTCAGCTGAGCCTGGCCCGGGCGTCTGCGTTTAGCACAGGTGCGCCCATCCCGGTGGCCCGGCAGGCCTGCAGAGGCAGTGGGAAGGGGGCCCCCCCTGGCAGCCGGCCGGGGTTAGCCGGCTGTGCCGTGCAGGGCTGTCCTGTGCGCTTTTTGCCGCTGCTGCATTAAGACTGAGGGTAGTTTGCCTTAGTTCCCATTGCAATACCTCCAGGACCAGAGCACCCCAGAGCGGTTCTGCTGCGGTTTACGATCCGCTTGCGGGTGCGGATCCGCTAGGGTAATGTATTTCAATGGGCTGGTGCACACCAGAGCGGGAGGCGTTTTGCAGAAACGCATACTCCCGGGCTGCTGCAGATTTTGGATTGCGGATGCGTTTCTGCCTCAATGTTAAGTATAGGAAAAACGCAAGTTGTGTCGTGTCTGGTCTGCTTCCGTTTCTGCATCTGTGTCATTTATTAAGTTAGTCTGTATTTCGCCTGGCTATAAGAACCCGAGAACAGACAAGAAAAGAAGGTAGGGAAAAAAAACGACAAAAAAAAAAAAACGAAACTTTTTTTTTTTTTTTTTTTAAATTTTACTTTGGATGAACTCTACTTGCGCTACCCAGTTGCTGTGTCCCCAAAAAATCCATGACCGGGCCACTTTTTACATGTTTGCACTTTGCTCAGTGCAAGAAAAGGAGCGACAGCAACCCTCCCCTGGAGAGCTGCCAGCGGACTGGCAGGCAGAGCCCTGGCTGCAGCCCCTTATATAGCCTGTGCCCAAGCCCTTGTGACATCATCGGGTGACTTCCTGTGAGCACCTGCTGCTCAGGTGCCTGCATCAGTGGCAGGCAGTGAGTGTATGTGAAGCAGGCTAGTAGGATGGCATCTCCTGTTTAGGCTTTTCGCTTCCTAGCCTGTGTCTTCCTCTTGTGGCACAAACCGCACGTCCAGACGCTCTGTTTTACGGGGAAAGAGGATGAACGCAGATAAACGCACTGTGTTTTCAAACAGCCAGAGCAAGCCTGCCAGGCTAGAGACTTGACTTCCTCTGCCCTCCACACTCTCTCCTAGCGTGTTGCCGGAATGCAGGGAGCCGGAAGCCTGCATTACTTTTCTTTTCGGCGCGGAGGCTCGACGGCTGTTCCGGCGGTGGGCGGTGCCATGCAGATGTAATCAGGCGTCAGCTGAGCCTGGCCCGGGCGTCTGCGTTTAGCACAGGTGCGCCCATCCCGGTGGCCCGGCAGGCCTGCAGAGGCAGTGGGAAGGGGGCCCCCCCTGGCAGCCGGCCGGGGTTAGCCGGCTGTGCCGTGCAGGGCTGTCCTGTGCGCTTTTTGCCGCTGCTGCATTAAGACTGAGGGTAGTTTGCCTTAGTTCCCATTGCAGTACCTCCAGGACCAGAGCACCCCAGAGCGGTTCTGCTGCGGTTTACGATCCGCTTGCGGGTGCGGATCCGCTAGGGTAATGTATTTCAATGGGCTGGTGCACACCAGAGCGGGAGGCGTTTTGCAGAAACGCATACTCCCGGGCTGCTGCAGATTTTGGATTGCGGATGCGTTTCTGCCTCAATGTTAAGTATAGGAAAAACGCAAGTTGTGTCGTGTCTGGTCTGCTTCCGTTTCTGCATCTGTGTCATTTATTAAGTGAGTCTGTATTTCGCCTGGCTATAAGAACCCGAGAACAGACAAGAAAAGAAGGTAGGGAAAAAAAACGACAAAAAAAAAAAAACGAAACTTTTTTTTTTTTTTAAATTTTACTTTGGATGAACTCTACTTGCGCTACCCAGTTGCTGTGTCCCCAAAAAATCCATGACCGGGCCACTTTTTACATGTTTGCACTTTGCTCAGTGCAAGAAAAGGAGCGACAGCAACCCTCCCCTGGAGAGCTGCCAGCGGACTGGCAGGCAGAGCCCTGGCTGCAGCCCCTTATATAGCCTGTGCCCAAGCCCTTGTGACATCATCGGGTGACTTCCTGTGAGCACCTGCTGCTCAGGTGCCTGCATCAGTGGCAGGCAGTGAGTGTATGTGAAGCAGGCTAGTAGGATGGCATCTCCTGTTTAGGCTTTTCGCTTCCTGGCCTGTGTCTTCCTCTTGTGGCACAAACCGCACGTCCAGACGCTCTGTTTTACGGGGAAAGAGGATGAACGCAGATAAACGCACTGTGTTTTCAAACAGCCAGAGCAAGCCTGCCAGGCTAGAGACTTGACTTCCTCTGCCCTCCACACTCTCTCCTAGCGTGTTGCCGGAATGCAGGGAGCCGGAAGCCTGCATTACTTTTCTTTTCGGCGCGGAGGCTCGACGGCTGTTCCGGCGGTGGGCGGTGCCATGCAGATGTAATCAGGCGTCAGCTGAGCCTGGCCCGGGCGTCTGCGTTTAGCACAGGTGCGCCCATCCCGGTGGCCCGGCAGGCCTGCAGAGGCAGTGGGAAGGGGGCCCCCCCTGGCAGCCGGCCGGGGTTAGCCGGCTGTGCCGTGCAGGGCTGTCCTGTGCGCTTTTTGCCGCTGCTGCATTAAGACTGAGGGTAGTTTGCCTTAGTTCCCATTGCAGTACCTCCAGGACCAGAGCACCCCAGAGCGGTTCTGCTGCGGTTTACGATCCGCTTGCGGGTGCGGATCCGCTAGGGTAATGTATTTCAATGGGCTGGTGCACACCAAAGCGGGAGGCGTTTTGCAGAAACGCATACTCCCGGGCTGCTGCAGATTTTGGATTGCGGATGCGTTTCTGCCTCAATGTTAAGTATAGGAAAAACGCAAGTTGTGTCGTGTCTGGTCTGCTTCCGTTTCTGCATCTGTGTCATTTATTAAGTGAGTCTGTATTTTGCCTGGCTATAAGAACCCGAGAACAGACAAGAAAAGAAGGTAGGGAAAAAAAACGACAAAAAAAAAAACGAAACTTTTTTTTTTTTTTTTTTTTTTTTTTTAAATTTTACTTTGGATGAACTCTACTTGCGCTACCCAGTTGCTGTGTCCCCAAAAAATCCATGACCGGGCCACTTTTTACATGTTTGCACTTTGCTCAGTGCAAGAAAAGGAGCGACAGCAACCCTCCCCTGGAGAGCTGCCAGCGGACTGGCAGGCAGAGCCCTGGCTGCAGCCCCTTATATAGCCTGTGCCCAAGCCCTTGTGACATCATCGGGTGACTTCCTGTGAGCACCTGCTGCTCAGGTGCCTGCATCAGTGGCAGGCAGTGAGTGTATGTGAAGCAGGCTAGTAGGATGGCATCTCCTGTTTAGGCTTTTCGCTTCCTGGCCTGTGTCTTCCTCTTGTGGCACAAACCGCACGTCCAGACGCTCTGTTTTACGGGGAAAGAGGATGAACGCAGATAAACGCACTGTGTTTTCAAACAGCCAGAGCAAGCCTGCCAGGCTAGAGACTTGACTTCCTCTGCCCTCCACACTCTCTCCTAGCGTGTTGCCGGAATGCAGGGAGCCGGAAGCCTGCATTACTTTTCTTTTCGGCGCGGAGGCTCGACGGCTGTTCCGGCGGTGGGCGGTGCCATGCAGATGTAATCAGGCGTCAGCTGAGCCTGGCCCGGGCGTCTGCGTTTAGCACAGGTGCGCCCATCCCGGTGGCCCGGCAGGCCTGCAGAGGCAGTGGGAAGGGGCCCCCCCTGGCAGCCGGCCGGGGTTAGCCGGCTGTGCCGTGCAGGGCTGTCCTGTGCGCTTTTTGCCGCTGCTGCATTAAGACTGAGGGTAGTTTGCCTTAGTTCCCATTGCAGTACCTCCAGGACCAGAGCACCCCAGAGCGGTTCTGCTGCGGTTTACGATCCGCTTGCGGGTGCGGATCTGCTAGGGTAGTGTATTTCAATGGGCTGGTGCACACCAGAGCGGGAGGCGTTTTGCAGAAACGCATACTCCCGGGCTGCTGCAGATTTTGGATTGCGGATGCGTTTCTGCCTCAATGTTAAGTATAGGAAAAACGCAAGTTGTGTCGTGTCTGGTCTGCTTCCGTTTCTGCATCTGTGTCATTTATTAAGTGAGTCTGTATTTCGCCTGGCTATAAGAACCCGAGAACAGACAAGAAAAGAAGGTAGGGAAAAAAAACGACAAAAAAAAAAAACGAAACTTTTTTTTTTTTTTTTTAAATTTTACTTTGGATGAACTCTACTTGCGCTACCCAGTTGCTGTGTCCCCAAAAAAACCATGACCGGGCCACTTTTTACATGTTTGCACTTTGCTCAGTGCAAGAAAAGGAGCGACAGCAACCCTCCCCTGGAGAGCTGCCAGCGGACTGGCAGGCAGAGCCCTGGCTGCAGCCCCTTATATAGCCTGTGCCCAAGCCCTTGTGACATCATCGGGTGACTTCCTGTGAGCACCTGCTGCTCAGGTGCCTGCATCAGTGGCAGGCAGTGAGTGTATGTGAAGCAGGCTAGTAGGATGGCATCTCCTGTTTAGGCTTTTCGCTTCCTGGCCTGTGTCTTCCTCTTGTGGCACAAACCGCACGTCCAGACGCTCTGTTTTACGGGGAAAGAGGATGAACGCAGATAAACGCACTGTGTTTTCAAACAGCCAGAGCAAGCCTGCCAGGCTAGAGACTTGACTTCCTCTGCCCTCCACACTCTCTCCTAGCGTGTTGCCGGAATGCAGGGAGCCGGAAGCCTGCATTACTTTTCTTTTCGGCGCGGAGGCTCGACGGCTGTTCCGGCGGTGGGCGGTGCCATGCAGATGTAATCAGGCGTCAGCTGAGCCTGGCCCGGGCGTCTGCGTTTAGCACAGGTGCGCCCATCCCGGTGGCCCGGCAGGCCTGCAGAGGCAGTGGGAAGGGGGCCCCCCCTGGCAGCCGGCCGGGGTTAGCCGGCTGTGCCGTGCAGGGCTGTCCTGTGCGCTTTTTGCCGCTGCTGCATTAAGACTGAGGGTAGTTTGCCTTAGTTCCCATTGCAGTACCTCCAGGACCAGAGCACCCCAGAGCGGTTCTGCTGCGGTTTACGATCCGCTTGCGGGTGCGGATCCGCTAGGGTAATGTATTTCAATGGGCTGGTGCACACCAGAGCGGGAGGCGTTTTGCAGAAACGCATACTCCCGGGCTGCTGCAGATTTTGGATTGCGGATGCGTTTCTGCCTCAATGTTAAGTATAGGAAAAACGCAAGTTGTGTCGTGTCTGGTCTGCTTCCGTTTCTGCATCTGTGTCATTTATTAAGTGAGTCTGTATTTCGCCTGGCTATAAGAACCCGAGAACAGACAAGAAAAGAAGGTAGGGAAAAAAAACGACAAAAAAAAAAAACGAAACTTTTTTTTTTTTTTTTTTTTTTTTTTAATTTTACTTTGGATGAACTCTACTTGCGCTACCCAGTTGCTGTGTCCCCAAAAAATCCATGACCGGGCCACTTTTTACATGTTTGCACTTTGCTCAGTGCAAGAAAAGGAGCGACAGCAACCCTCCCCTGGAGAGCTGCCAGCGGACTGGCAGGCAGAGCCCTGGCTGCAGCCCCTTATATAGCCTGTGCCCAAGCCCTTGTGACATCATCGGGTGACTTCCTGTGAGCACCTGCTGCTCAGGTGCCTGCATCAGTGGCAGGCAGTGAGTGTATGTGAAGCAGGCTAGTAGGATGGCATCTCCTGTTTAGGCTTTTCGCTTCCTGGCCTGTGTCTTCCTCTTGTGGCACAAACCGCACGTCCAGACGCTCTGTGTTACGGGGAAAGAGGATGAACGCAGATAAACGCACTGTGTTTTCAAACAGCCAGAGCAAGCCTGCCAGGCTAGAGACTTGACTTCCTCTGCCCTCCACACTCTCTCCTAGCGTGTTGCCGGAATGCAGGGAGCCGGAAGCCTGCATTACTTTTCTTTTCGGCGCGGAGGCTCGACGGCTGTTCCGGCGGTGGGCGGTGCCATGCAGATGTAATCAGGCGTCAGCTGAGCCTGGCCCGGGCGTCTGCGTTTAGCACAGGTGCGCCCATCCCGGTGGCCCGGCAGGCCTGCAGAGGCAGTGGGAAGGGGGCCCCCCCTGGCAGCCGGCCGGGGTTAGCCGGCTGTGCCGTGCAGGGCTGTCCTGTGCGCTTTTTGCCGCTGCTGCATTAAGACTGAGGGTAGTTTGCCTTAGTTCCCATTGCAGTACCTCCAGGACCAGAGCACCCCAGAGCGGTTCTGCTGCGGTTTATGATCCGCTTGCGGGTGCGGATCCGCTAGGGTAATGTATTTCAATGGGCTGGTGCACACCAGAGCGGGAGGCGTTTTGCAGAAACGCATACTCCCGGGCTGCTGCAGATTTTGGATTGCGGATGCGTTTCTGCCTCAATGTTAAGTATAGGAAAAACGCAAGTTGTGTCGTGTCTGGTCTGCTTCCGTTTCTGCATCTGTGTCATTTATTAAGTGAGTCTGTATTTCGCCTGGCTATAAGAACCCGAGAACAGACAAGAAAAGAAGGTAGGGAAAAAAAACGACAAAAAAAAAAAACGAAACTTTTTTTTTTTTTTTTTTTTTTAAATTTTACTTTGGATGAACTCTACTTGCGCTACCCAGTTGCTGTGTCCCCAAAAAATCCATGACCGGGCCACTTTTTACATGTTTGCACTTTGCTCAGTGCAAGAAAAGGAGCGACAGCAACCCTCCCCTGGAGAGCTGCCAGCGGACTGGCAGGCAGAGCCCTGGCTGCAGCCCCTTATATAGCCTGTGCCCAAGCCCTTGTGACATCATCGGGTGACTTCCTGTGAGCACCTGCTGCTCAGGTGCCTGCATCAGTGGCAGGCAGTGAGTGTATGTGAAGCAGGCTAGTAGGATGGCATCTCCTGTTTAGGCTTTTCGCTTCCTGGCCTGTGTCTTCCTCTTGTGGCACAAACCGCACGTCCAGACGCTCTGTTTTACGGGGAAAGAGGATGAACGCAGATAAACGCACTGTGTTTTCAAACAGCCAGAGCAAGCCTGCCAGGCTAGAGACTTGACTTCCTCTGCCCTCCACACTCTCTCCTAGCGTGTTGCCGGAATGCAGGGAGCCGGAAGCCTGCATTACTTTTCTTTTCGGCGCGGAGGCTCGACGGCTGTTCCGGCGGTGGGCGGTGCCATGCAGATGTAATCAGGCGTCAGCTGAGCCTGGCCCGGGCGTCTGCGTTTAGCACAGGTGCGCCCATCCCGGTGGCCCGGCAGGCCTGCAGAGGCAGTGGGAAGGGGGCCCCCCCTGGCAGCCGGCCGGGGTTAGCCGGCTGTGCCGTGCAGGGCTGTCCTGTGCGCTTTTTGCCGCTGCTGCATTAAGACTGAGGGTAGTTTGCCTTAGTTCCCATTGCAGTACCTCCAGGACCAGAGCACCCCAGAGCGGTTCTGCTGCGGTTTACGATCCGCTTGCGGGTGCGGATCCGCTAGGGTAATGTATTTCAATGGGCTGGTGCACACCAGAGCGGGAGGCGTTTTGCAGAAACGCATACTCCCGGGCTGCTGCAGATTTTGGATTGCGGATGCGTTTCTGCCTCAATGTTAAGTATAGGAAAAACGCAAGTTGTGTCGTGTCTGGTCTGCTTCCGTTTCTGCATCTGTGTCATTTATTAAGTGAGTCTGTATTTCGCCTGGCTATAAGAACCCGAGAACAGACAAGAAAAGAAGGTAGGGAAAAAAAACGACAAAAAAAAAAAAAACGAAACTTTTTTTTTTTTTTTTTTAAATTTTACTTTGGATGAACTCTACTTGCGCTACCCAGTTGCTGTGTCCCCAAAAAATCCATGACCGGGCCACTTTTTACATGTTTGCACTTTGCTCAGTGCAAGAAAAGGAGCGACAGCAACCCTCCCCTGGAGAGCTGCCAGCGGACTGGCAGGCAGAGCCCTGGCTGCAGCCCCTTATATAGCCTGTGCCCAAGCCCTTGTGACATCATCGGGTGACTTCCTGTGAGCACCTGCTGCTCAGGTGCCTGCATCAGTGGCAGGCAGTGAGTGTATGTGAAGCAGGCTAGTAGGATGGCATCTCCTGTTTAGGCTTTTCGCTTCCTGGCCTGTGTCTTCCTCTTGTGGCACAAACCGCACGTCCAGACGCTCTGTTTTACGGGGAAAGAGGATGAACGCAGATAAACGCACTGTGTTTTCAAACAGCCAGAGCAAGCCTGCCAGGCTAGAGACTTGACTTCCTCTGCCCTCCACACTCTCTCCTAGCGTGTTGCCGGAATGCAGGGAGCCGGAAGCCTGCATTACTTTTCTTTTCGGCGCGGAGGCTCGACGGCTGTTCCAGCGGTGGGCGGTGCCATGCAGATGTAATCAGGCGTCAGCTGAGCCTGGCCCGGGCGTCTGCGTTTAGCACAGGTGCGCCCATCCCGGTGGCCCGGCAGGCCTGCAGAGGCAGTGGGAAGGGGGCCCCCCCTGGCAGCCGGCCGGGGTTAGCCGGCTGTGCCGTGCAGGGCTGTCCTGTGCGCTTTTTGCCGCTGCTGCATTAAGACTGAGGGGAGTTTGCCTTAGTTCCCATTGCAGTACCTCCAGGACCAGAGCACCCCAGAGCGGTTCTGCTGCGGTTTACGATCCGCTTGCGGGTGCGGATCCGCTAGGGTAATGTATTTCAATGGGCTGGTGCACACCAGAGCGGGAGGCGTTTTGCAGAAACGCATACTCCCGGGCTGCTGCAGATTTTGGATTGCGGATGCGTTTCTGCCTCAATGTTAAGTATAGGAAAAACGCAAGTTGTGTCGTGTCTGGTCTGCTTCCGTTTCTGCATCTGTGTCATTTATTAAGTGAGTCTGTATTTCGCCTGGCTATAAGAACCCGAGAACAGACAAGAAAAGAAGGTAGGGAAAAAAAACGACAAAAAAAAAAAACGAAACTTTTTTTTTTTTTTTTTTTTTATTTAAATTTTACTTTGGATGAACTCTACTTGCGCTACCCAGTTGCTGTGTCCCCAAAAAATCCATGACCGGGCCACTTTTTACATGTTTGCACTTAGCTCAGTGCAAGAAAAGGAGCGACAGCAACCCTCCCCTGGAGAGCTGCCAGCGGACTGGCAGGCAGAGCCCTGGCTGCAGCCCCTTATATAGCCTGTGCCCAAGCCCTTGTGACATCATCGGGTGACTTCCTGTGAGCACCTGCTGCTCAGGTGCCTGCATCAGTGGCAGGCAGTGAGTGTATGTGAAGCAGGCTAGTAGGATGGCATCTCCTGTTTAGGCTTTTCGCTTCCTGGCCTGTGTCTTCCTCTTGTGGCACAAACCGCACGTCCAGACGCTCTGTTTTACGGGGAAAGAGGATGAACGCAGATAAACGCACTGTGTTTTCAAACAGCCAGAGCAAGCCTGCCAGGCTAGAGACTTGACTTCCTCTGCCCTCCACACTCTCTCCTAGCGTGTTGCCGGAATGCAGGGAGCCGGAAGCCTGCATTACTTTTCTTTTCGGCGCGGAGGCTCGACGGCTGTTCCGGCGGTGGGCGGTGCCATGCAGATGTAATCAGGCGTCAGCTGAGCCTGGCCCGGGCGTCTGCGTTTAGCACAGGTGCGCCCATCCCGGTGGCCCGGCAGGCCTGCAGAGGCAGTGGGAAGGGGGCCCCCCCTGGCAGCCGGCCGGGGTTAGCCGGCTGTGCCGTGCAGGGCTGTCCTGTGCGCTTTTTGCCGCTGCTGCATTAAGACTGAGGGGAGTTTGCCTTAGTTCCCATTGCAGTACCTCCAGGACCAGAGCACCCCAGAGCGGTTCTGCTGCGGTTTACGATCCGCTTGCGGGTGCGGATCCGCTAGGGTAATGTATTTCAATGGGCTGGTGCACACCAGAGCGGGAGGCGTTTTGCAGAAACGCATACTCCCGGGCTGCTGCAGATTTTGGATTGCGGATGCGTTTCTGCCTCAATGTTAAGTATAGGAAAAACGCAAGTTGTGTCGTGTCTGGTCTGCTTCCGTTTCTGCATCTGTGTCATTTATTAAGTGAGTCTGTATTTCGCCTGGCTATAAGAACCCGAGAACAGACAAGAAAAGAAGGTAGGGAAAAAAAACGACAAAAAAAAAAAAAACCGAAACTTTTTTTTTTTTTTTTTTAAATTTTACTTTGGATGAACTCTACTTGCGCTACCCAGTTGCTGTGTCCCCAAAAAATCCATGACCGGGCCACTTTTTACATGTTTGCACTTTGCTCAGTGCAAGAAAAGGAGCGACAGCAACCCTCCCCTGGAGAGCTGCCAGCGGACTGGCAGGCAGAGCCCTGGCTGCAGCCCCTTATATAGCCTGTGCCCAAGCCCTTGTGACATCATCGGGTGACTTCCTGTGAGCACCTGCTGCTCAGGTGCCTGCATCAGTGGCAGGCAGTGAGTGTATGTGAAGCAGGCTAGTAGGATGGCATCTCCTGTTTAGGCTTTTCGCTTCCTGGCCTGTGTCTTCCTCTTGTGGCACAAACCGCACGTCCAGACGCTCTGTTTTACGGGGAAAGAGGATGAACGCAGATAAACGCACTGTGTTTTCAAACAGCCTGAGCAAGCCTGCCAGGCTAGAGACTTGACTTCCTCTGCCCTCCACACTCTCTCCTAGCGTGTTGCCGGAATGCAGGGAGCCGGAAGCCTGCATTACTTTTCTTTTCGGCGCGGAGGCTCGACGGCTGTTCCGGCGGTGGGCGGTGCCATGCAGATGTAATCAGGCGTCAGCTGAGCCTGGCCCGGGCGTCTGCGTTTAGCACAGGTGCGCCCATCCCGGTGGCCCGGCAGGCCTGCAGAGGCAGTGGGAAGGGGGCCCCCCCTGGCAGCCGGCCGGGGTTAGCCGGCTGTGCCGTGCAGGGCTGTCCTGTGCGCTTTTTGCCGCTGCTGCATTAAGACTGAGGGTAGTTTGCCTTAGTTCCCATTGCAGTACCTCCAGGACCAGAGCACCCCAGAGCGGTTCTGCTGCGGTTTACGATCCGCTTGCGGGTGCGGATCCGCTAGGGTAATGTATTTCAATGGGCTGGTGCACACCAGAGCGGGAGGCGTTTTGCAGAAACGCATACTCCCGGGCTGCTGCAGATTTTGGATTGCGGATGCGTTTCTGCCTCAATGTTAAGTATAGGAAAAACGCAAGTTGTGTCGTGTCTGGTCTGCTTCCGTTTCTGCATCTGTGTCATTTATTAAGTGAGTCTGTATTTCGCCTGGCTATAAGAACCCGAGAACAGACAAGAAAAGAAGGTAGGGAAAAAAAACGACAAAAAAAAAAAACGAAACTTTTTTTTTTTTTTTTTTTTTTTTTTAAATTTTTCTTTGGATGAACTCTACTTGCGCTACCCAGTTGCTGTGTCCCCAAAAAATCCATGACCGGGCCACTTTTTACATGTTTGCACTTTGCTCAGTGCAAGAAAAGGAGCGACAGCAACCCTCCCCTGGAGAGCTGCCAGCGGACTGGCAGGCAGAGCCCTGGCTGCAGCCCCTTATATAGCCTGTGCCCAAGCCCTTGTGACATCATCGGGTGACTTCCTGTGAGCACCTGCTGCTCAGGTGCCTGCATCAGTGGCAGGCAGTGAGTGTATGTGAAGCAGGCTAGTAGGATGGCATCTCCTGTTTAGGCTTTTCGCTTCCTGGCCTGTGTCTTCCTCTTGTGGCACAAACCGCACGTCCAGACGCTCTGTTTTACGGGGAAAGAGGATGAACGCAGATAAACGCACTGTGTTTTCAAACAGCCAGAGCAAGCCTGCCAGGCTAGAGACTTGACTTCCTCTGCCCTCCACACTCTCTCCTAGCGTGTTGCCGGAATGCAGGGAGCCGGAAGCCTGCATTACTTTTCTTTTCGGCGCGGAGGCTCGACGGCTGTTCCGGCGGTGGGCGGTGCCATGCAGATGTAATCAGGCGTCAGCTGAGCCTGGCCCGGGCGTCTGCGTTTAGCACAGGTGCGCCCATCCCGGTGGCCCGGCAGGCCTGCAGAGGCAGTGGGAAGGGGGCCCCCCCTGGCAGCCGGCCGGGGTTAGCCGGCTGTGCCGTGCAGGGCTGTCCTGTGCGCTTTTTGCCGCTGCTGCATTAAGACTGAGGGTAGTTTGCCTTAGTTCCCATTGCAGTACCTCCAGGACCAGAGCACCCCAGAGCGGTTCTGCTGCGGTTTACGATCCGCTTGCGGGTGCGGATCCGCTAGGGTAATGTATTTCAATGGGCTGGTGCACACCAGAGCGGGAGGCGTTTTGCAGAAACGCATACTCCCGGGCTGCTGCAGATTTTGGATTGCGGATGCGTTTCTGCCTCAATGTTAAGTATAGGAAAAACGCAAGTTGTGTCGTGTCTGGTCTGCTTCCGTTTCTGCATCTGTGTCATTTATTAAGTGAGTCTGTATTTCGCCTGGCTATAAGAACCCGAGAACAGACAAGAAAAGAAGGTAGGGAAAAAAAACGACAAAAAAAAAAAAAACGAAACTTTTTTTTTTTTTTTTTTTTTTTAAATTTTACTTTGGATGAACTCTACTTGCGCTACCCAGTTGCTGTGTCCCCAAAAAATCCATGACCGGGCCACTTTTTACATGTTTGCACTTTGCTCAGTGCAAGAAAAGGAGCGACAGCAACCCTCCCCTGGAGAGCTGCCAGCGGACTGGCAGGCAGAGCCCTGGCTGCAGCCCCTTATATAGCCTGTGCCCAAGCCCTTGTGACATCATCGGGTGACTTCCTGTGAGCACCTGCTGCTCAGGTGCCTGCATCAGTGGCAGGCAGTGAGTGTATGTGAAGCAGGCTAGTAGGATGGCATCTCCTGTTTAGGCTTTTCGCTTCCTGGCCTGTGTCTTCCTCTTGTGGCACAAACCGCACGTCCAGACGCTCTGTTTTACGGGGAAAGAGGATGAACGCAGATAAACGCACTGTGTTTTCAAACAGCCAGAGCAAGCCTGCCAGGCTAGAGACTTGACTTCCTCTGCCCTCCACACTCTCTCCTAGCGTGTTGCCGGAATGCAGGGAGCCGGAAGCCTGCATTACTTTTCTTTTCGGCGCGGAGGCTCGACGGCTGTTCCGGCGGTGGGCGGTGCCATGCAGATGTAATCAGGCGTCAGCTGAGCCTGGCCCGGGCGTCTGCGTTTAGCACAGGTGCGCCCATCCCGGTGGCCCGGCAGGCCTGCAGAGGCAGTGGGAAGGGGGCCCCCCCTGGCAGCCGGCCGGGGTTAGCCGGCTGTGCCGTGCAGGGCTGTCCTGTGCGCTTTTTGCCGCTGCTGCATTAAGACTGAGGGTAGTTTGCCTTAGTTCCCATTGCAGTACCTCCAGGACCAGAGCACCCCAGAGTGGTTCTGCTGCGGTTTACGATCCGCTTGCGGGTGCGGATCCGCTAGGGTAATGTATTTCAATGGGCTGGTGCACACCAGAGCGGGAGGCGTTTTGCAGAAACGCATACTCCCGGGCTGCTGCAGATTTTGGATTGCGGATGCGTTTCTGCCTCAATGTTAAGTATAGGAAAAACGCAAGTTGTGTCGTGTCTGGTCTGCTTCCGTTTCTGCATCTGTGTCATTTATTAAGTGAGTCTGTATTTCGCCTGGCTATAAGAACCCGAGAACAGACAAGAAAAGAAGGTAGGGAAAAAAAACGACAAAAAAAAAAAACGAAACTTTTTTTTTTTTTTTTTTTTTTAAATTTTACTTTGGATGAACTCTACTTGCGCTACCCAGTTGCTGTGTCCCCAAAAAATCCATGACCGGGCCACTTTTTACATGTTTGCACTTTGCTCAGTGCAAGAAAAGGAGCGACAGCAACCCTCCCCTGGAGAGCTGCCAGCGGACTGGCAGGCAGAGCCCTGGCTGCAGCCCCTTATATAGCCTGTGCCCAAGCCCTTGTGACATCATCGGGTGACTTCCTGTGAGCACCTGCGGCTCAGGTGCCTGCATCAGTGGCAAGCAGTGAGTGTATGTGAAGCAGGCTAGTAGGATGGCATCTCCTGTTTAGGCTTTTCGCTTCCTGGCCTGTGTCTTCCTCTTGTGGCACAAACCGCACGTCCAGACGCTCTGTTTTACGGGGAAAGAGGATGAACGCAGATAAACGCACTGTGTTTTCAAACAGCCAGAGCAAGCCTGCCAGGCTAGAGACTTGACTTCCTCTGCCCTCCACACTCTCTCCTAGCGTGTTGCCGGAATGCAGGGAGCCGGAAGCCTGCATTACTTTTCTTTTCGGCGCGGAGGCTCGACGGCTGTTCCGGCGGTGGGCGGTGCCATGCAGATGTAATCAGGCGTCAGCTGAGCCTGGCCCGGGCGTCTGCGTTTAGCACAGGTGCGCCCATCCCGGTGGCCCGGCAGGCCTGCAGAGGCAGTGGGAAGGGGGCCCCCCCTGGCAGCCGGCCGGGGTTAGCCGGCTATGCCGTGCAGGGCTGTCCTGTGCGCTTTTTGCCGCTGCTGCATTAAGACTGAGGGTAGTTTGCCTTAGTTCCCATTGCAGTACCTCCAGGACCAGAGCACCCCAGAGCGGTTCTGCTGCGGTTTACGATCCGCTTGCGGGTGCGGATCCGCTAGGGTAATGTATTTCAATGGGCTGGTGCACACCAGAGCGGGAGGCGTTTTGCAGAAACGCATACTCCCGGGCTGCTGCAGATTTTGGATTGCGGATGCGTTTCTGCCTCAATGTTAAGTATAGGAAAAACGCAAGTTGTGTCGTGTCTGGTCTGCTTCCGTTTCTGCATCTGTGTCATTTATTAAGTGAGTCTGTATTTCGCCTGGCTATAAGAACCCGAGAACAGACAAGAAAAGAAGGTAGGGAAAAAAAACGACAAAAAAAAAAAACGAAACTTTTTTTTTTTTTTTTTTTTTTTAAATTTTACTTTGGATGAACTCTACTTGCGCTACCCAGTTGCTGTGTCCCCAAAAAATCCATGACCGGGCCACTTTTTACATGTTTGCACTTTGCTCAGTGCAAGAAAAGGAGCGACAGCAACCCTCCCCTGGAGAGCTGCCAGCGGACTGGCAGGCAGAGCCCTGGCTGCAGCCCCTTATATAGCCTGTGCCCAAGCCCTTGTGACATCATCGGGTGACTTCCTGTGAGCACCTGCTGCTCAGGTGCCTGCATCAGTGGCAGGCAGTGAGTGTATGTGAAGCAGGCTAGTAGGATGGCATCTCCTGTTTAGGCTTTTCGCTTCCTGGCCTGTGTCTTCCTCTTGTGGCACAAACCGCACGTCCAGACGCTCTGTTTTACGGGGAAAGAGGATGAACGCAGATAAACGCACTGTGTTTTCAAACAGCCAGAGCAAGCCTGCCAGGCTAGAGACTTGACTTCCTCTGCCCTCCACACTCTCTCCTAGCGTGTTGCCGGAATGCAGGGAGCCGGAAGCCTGCATTACTTTTCTTTTCGGCGCGGAGGCTCGACGGCTGTTCCGGCGGTGGGCGGTGCCATGCAGATGTAATCAGGCGTCAGCTGAGCCTGGCCCGGGCGTCTGCGTTTAGCACAGGTGCGCCCATCCCGGTGGCCCGGCAGGCCTGCAGAGGCAGTGGGAAGGGGGCCCCCCCTGGCAGCCGGCCGGGGTTAGCCGGCTGTGCCGTGCAGGGCTGTCCTGTGCGCTTTTTGCCGCTGCTGCATTAAGACTGAGGGTAGTTTGCCTTAGTTCCCATTGCAGTACCTCCAGGACCAGAGCACCCCAGAGCGGTTCTGCTGCGGTTTACGATCCGCTTGCGGGTGCGGATCCGCTAGGGTAATGTATTTCAATGGGCTGGTGCACACCAGAGCGGGAGGCGTTTTGCAGAAACGCATACTCCCGGGCTGCTGCAGATTTTGGATTGCGGATGCGTTTCTGCCTCAATGTTAAGTATAGGAAAAACGCAAGTTGTGTCGTGTCTGGTCTGCTTCCGTTTCTGCATCTGTGTCATTTATTAAGTGAGTCTGTATTTCGCATGGCTATAAGAACCCGAGAACAGACAAGAAAAGAAGGTAGGGAAAAAAAAAAAAAAAAACGAAACTTTTTTTTTTTTTTTTTTTTTTTTAAATTTTACTTTGGATGAACTCTACTTGCGCTACCCAGTTGCTGTGTCCCCAAAAAATCCATGACCGGGCCACTTTTTACATGTTTGCACTTTGCTCAGTGCAAGAAAAGGAGCGACAGCAACCCTCCCCTGGAGAGCTGCCAGCGGACTGGCAGGCAGAGCCCTGGCTGCAGCCCCTTATATAGCCTGTGCCCAAGCCCTTGTGACATCATCGGGTGACTTCCTGTGAGCACCTGCTGCTCAGGTGCCTGCATCAGTGGCAGGCAGTGAGTGTATGTGAAGCAGGCTAGTAGGATGGCATCTCCTGTTTAGGCTTTTCGCTTCCTGGCCTGTGTCTTCCTCTTGTGGCACAAACCGCACGTCCAGACGCTCTGTTTTACGGGGAAAGAGGATGAACGCAGATAAACGCACTGTGTTTTCAAACAGCCAGAGCAAGCCTGCCAGGCTAGAGACTTGACTTCCTCTGCCCTCCACACTCTCTCCTAGCGTGTTGCCGGAATGCAGGGAGCCGGAAGCCTGCATTACTTTTCTTTTCGGCGCGGAGGCTCGACGGCTGTTCCGGCGGTGGGCGGTGCCATGCAGATGTAATCAGGCGTCAGCTGAGCCTGGCCCGGGCGTCTGCGTTTAGCACAGGTGCGCCCATCCCGGTGGCCCGGCAGGCCTGCAGAGGCAGTGGGAAGGGGGCCCCCCCTGGCAGCCGGCCGGGGTTAGCCGGCTGTGCCGTGCAGGGCTGTCCTGTGCGCTTTTTGCCGCTGCTGCATTAAGACTGAGGGTAGTTTGCCTTAGTTCCCATTGCAGTACCTCCAGGACCAGAGCACCCCAGAGCGGTTCTGCTGCGGTTTATGATCCGCTTGCGGGTGCGGATCCGCTAGGGTAATGTATTTCAATGGGCTGGTGCACACCAGAGCGGGAGGCGTTTTGCAGAAACGCATACTCCCGGGCTGCTGCAGATTTTGGATTGCGGATGCGTTTCTGCCTCAATGTTAAGTATAGGAAAAACGCAAGTTGTGTCGTGTCTGGTCTGCTTCCGTTTCTGCATCTGTGTCATTTATTAAGTGAGTCTGTATTTCGCCTGGCTATAAGAACCCGAGAACAGACAAGAAAAGAAGGTAGGGAAAAAAAACGACAAAAAAAAAAAAACGAAACTTTTTTTTTTTTTTTTTTTTTTTTAAATTTTACTTTGGATGAACTCTACTTGCGCTACCCAGTTGCTGTGTCCCCAAAAAATCCATGACCGGGCCACTTTTTACATGTTTGCACTTTGCTCAGTGCAAGAAAAGGAGCGACAGCAACCCTCCCCTGGAGAGCTGCCAGCGGACTGGCAGGCAGAGCCCTGGCTGCAGCCCCTTATATAGCCTGTGCCCAAGCCCTTGTGACATCATCGGGTGACTTCCTGTGAGCACCTGCTGCTCAGGTGCCTGCATCAGTGGCAGGCAGTGAGTGTATGTGAAGCAGGCTAGTAGGATGGCATCTCCTGTTTAGGCTTTTCGCTTCCTGGCCTGTGTCTTCCTCTTGTGGCACAAACCGCACGTCCAGACGCTCTGTTTTACGGGGAAAGAGGATGAACGCAGATAAACGCACTGTGTTTTCAAACAGCCAGAGCAAGCCTGCCAGGCTAGAGACTTGACTTCCTCTGCCCTCCACACTCTCTCCTAGCGTGTTGCCGGAATGCAGGGAGCCGGAAGCCTGCATTACTTTTCTTTTCGGCGCGGAGGCTCGACGGCTGTTCCGGCGGTGGGCGGTGCCATGCAGATGTAATCAGGCGTCAGCTGAGCCTGGCCCGGGCGTCTGCGTTTAGCACAGGTGCGCCCATCCCGGTGGCCCGGCAGGCCTGCAGAGGCAGTGGGAAGGGGGCCCCCCCTGGCAGCCGGCCGGGGTTAGCCGGCTGTGCCGTGCAGGGCTGTCCTGTGCGCTTTTTGCCGCTGCTGCATTAAGACTGAGGGTAGTTTGCCTTAGTTCCCATTGCAGTACCTCCAGGACCAGAGCACCCCAGAGCGGTTCTGCTGCGGTTTACGATCCGCTTGCGGGTGCGGATCCGCTAGGGTAATGTATTTCAATGGGCTGGTGCACACCAGAGCGGGAGGCGTTTTGCAGAAACGCATACTCCCGGGCTGCTGCAGATTTTGGATTGCGGATGCGTTTCTGCCTCAATGTTAAGTATAGGAAAAACGCAAGTTATGTCGTGTCTGGTCTGCTTCCGTTTCTGCATCTGTGTCATTTATTAAGTGAGTCTGTATTTCGCCTGGCTATAAGAACCCGAGAACAGACAAGAAAAGAAGGTAGGGAAAAAAAACGACAAAAAAAAAAAAAACGAAACTTTTTTTTTTTTTTTTTTTTTTTTTTTAAATTTTACTTTGGATGAACTCTACTTGCGCTACCCAGTTGCTGTGTCCCCAAAAAATCCATGACCGGGCCACTTTTTACATGTTTGCACTTTGCTCAGTGCAAGAAAAGGAACGACAGCAACCCTCCCCTGGAGAGCTGCCAGCGGACTGGCAGGCAGAGCCCTGGCTGCAGCCCCTTATATAGCCTGTGCCCAAGCCCTTGTGACATCATCGGGTGACTTCCTGTGAGCACCTGCTGCTCAGGTGCCTGCATCAGTGGCAGGCAGTGAGTGTATGTGAAGCAGGCTAGTAGGATGGCATCTCCTGTTTAGGCTTTTCGCTTCCTGGCCTGTGTCTTCCTCTTGTGGCACAAACCGCACGTCCAGACGCTCTGTTTTACGGGGAAAGAGGATGAACGCAGATAAACGCACTGTGTTTTCAAACAGCCAGAGCAAGCCTGCCAGGCTAGAGACTTGACTTCCTCTGCCCTCCACACTCTCTCCTAGCGTGTTGCCGGAATGCAGGGAGCCGGAAGCCTGCATTACTTTTCTTTTCGGCGCGGAGGCTCGACGGCTGTTCCGGCGGTGGGCGGTGCCATGCAGATGTAATCAGGCGTCAGCTGAGCCTGGCCCGGGCGTCTGCGTTTAGCACAGGTGCGCCCATCCCGGTGGCCCGGCAGGCCTGCAGAGGCAGTGGGAAGGGGGCCCCCCCTGGCAGCCGGCCGGGGTTAGCCGGCTGTGCCGTGCAGGGCTGTCCTGTGCGCTTTTTGCCGCTGCTGCATTAAGACTGAGGGTAGTTTGCCTTAGTGCCCATTGCAGTACCTCCAGGACCAGAGCACCCCAGAGCGGTTCTGCTGCGGTTTACGATCCGCTTGCGGGTGCGGATCCGCTAGGGTAATGTATTTCAATGGGCTGGTGCACACCAGAGCGGGAGGCGTTTTGCAGAAACGCATACTCCCGGGCTGCTGCAGATTTTGGATTGCGGATGCGTTTCTGCCTCAATGTTAAGTATAGGAAAAACGCAAGTTGTGTCGTGTCTGGTCTGCTTCCGTTTCTGCATCTGTGTCATTTATTAAGTGAGTCTGTATTTCGCCTGGCTATAAGAACCCGAGAACAGACAAGAAAAGAAGGTAGGGAAAAAAAACGACAAAAAAAAAACGAAACTTTTTTTTTTTTTTTTTTTTTTTTAAATTTTACTTTGGATGAACTCTACTTGCGCTACCCAGTTGCTGTGTCCCCAAAAAATCCATGACCGGGCCACTTTTTACATGTTTGCACTTTGCTCAGTGCAAGAAAAGGAACGACAGCAACCCTCCCCTGGAGAGCTGCCAGCGGACTGGCAGGCAGAGCCCTGGCTGCAGCCCCTTATATAGCCTGTGCCCAAGCCCTTGTGACATCATCGGGTGACTTCCTGTGAGCACCTGCTGCTCAGGTGCCTGCATCAGTGGCAGGCAGTGAGTGTATGTGAAGCAGGCTAGTAGGATGGCATCTCCTGTTTAGGCTTTTCGCTTCCTGGCCTGTGTCTTCCTCTTGTGGCACAAACCGCACGTCCAGACGCTCTGTTTTACGGGGAAAGAGGATGAACGCAGATAAACGCACTGTGTTTTCAAACAGCCAGAGCAAGCCTGCCAGGCTAGAGACTTGACTTCCTCTGCCCTCCACACTCTCTCCTAGCGTGTTGCCGGAATGCAGGGAGCCGGAAGCCTGCATTACTTTTCTTTTCGGCGCGGAGGCTCGACGGCTGTTCCGGCGGTGGGCGGTGCCATGCAGATGTAATCAGGCGTCAGCTGAGCCTGGCCCGGGCGTCTGCGTTTAGCACAGGTGCGCCCATCCCGGTGGCCCGGCAGGCCTGCAGAGGCAGTGGGAAGGGGGCCCCCCCTGGCAGCCGGCTGGGGTTAGCCGGCTGTGCCGTGCAGGGCTGTCCTGTGCGCTTTTTGCCGCTGCTGCATTAAGACTGAGGGTAGTTTGCCTTAGTTCCCATTGCAGTACCTCCAGGACCAGAGCACCCCAGAGCGGTTCTGCTGCGGTTTACGATCCGCTTGCGGGTGCGGATCCGCTAGGGTAATGTATTTCAATGGGCTGGTGCACACCAGAGCGGGAGGCGTTTTGCAGAAACGCATACTCCCGGGCTGCTGCAGATTTTGGATTGCGGATGCGTTTCTGCCTCAATGTTAAGTATAGGAAAAACGCAAGTTATGTCGTGTCTGGTCTGCTTCCGTTTCTGCATCTGTGTCATTTATTAAGTGAGTCTGTATTTCGCCTGGCTATAAGAACCCGAGAACAGACAAGAAAAGAAGGTAGGGAAAAAAAACGACAAAAAAAAAAAAAACGAAACTTTTTTTTTTTTTTTTTTTTTTTTAAATTTTACTTTGGATGAACTCTACTTGCGCTACCCAGTTGCTGTGTCCCCAAAAAATCCATGACCGGGCCACTTTTTACATGTTTGCACTTTGCTCAGTGCAAGAAAAGGAACGACAGCAACCCTCCCCTGGAGAGCTGCCAGCGGACTGGCAGGCAGAGCCCTGGCTGCAGCCCCTTATATAGCCTGTGCCCAAGCCCTTGTGACATCATCGGGTGACTTCCTGTGAGCACCTGCTGCTCAGGTGCCTGCATCAGTGGCAGGCAGTGAGTGTATGTGAAGCAGGCTAGTAGGATGGCATCTCCTGTTTAGGCTTTTCGCTTCCTGGCCTGTGTCTTCCTCTTGTGGCACAAACCGCACGTCCAGACGCTCTGTTTTACGGGGAAAGAGGATGAACGCAGATAAACGCACTGTGTTTTCAAACAGCCAGAGCAAGCCTGCCAGGCTAGAGACTTGACTTCCTCTGCCCTCCACACTCTCTCCTAGCGTGTTGCCGGAATGCAGGGAGCCGGAAGCCTGCATTACTTTTCTTTTCGGCGCGGAGGCTCGACGGCTGTTCCGGCGGTGGGCGGTGCCATGCAGATGTAATCAGGCGTCAGCTGAGCCTGGCCCGGGCGTCTGCGTTTAGCACAGGTGCGCCCATCCCGGTGGCCCGGCAGGCCTGCAGAGGCAGTGGGAAGGGGGCCCCCCCTGGCAGCCGGCCGGGGTTAGCCGGCTGTGCCGTGCAGGGCTGTCCTGTGCGCTTTTTGCCGCTGCTGCATTAAGACTGAGGGTAGTTTGCCTTAGTGCCCATTGCAGTACCTCCAGGACCAGAGCACCCCAGAGCGGTTCTGCTGCGGTTTACGATCCGCTTGCGGGTGCGGATCCGCTAGGGTAATGTATTTCAATGGGCTGGTGCACACCAGAGCGGGAGGCGTTTTGCAGAAACGCATACTCCCGGGCTGCTGCAGATTTTGGATTGCGGATGCGTTTCTGCCTCAATGTTAAGTATAGGAAAAACGCAAGTTGTGTCGTGTCTGGTCTGCTTCCGTTTCTGCATCTGTGTCATTTATTAAGTGAGTCTGTATTTCGCCTGGCTATAAGAACCCGAGAACAGACAAGAAAAGAAGGTAGGGAAAAAAAACGACAAAAAAAAAACGAAACTTTTTTTTTTTTTTTTTTTTTTTTTAAATTTTACTTTGGATGAACTCTACTTGCGCTACCCAGTTGCTGTGTCCCCAAAAAATCCATGACCGGGCCACTTTTTACATGTTTGCACTTTGCTCAGTGCAAGAAAAGGAACGACAGCAACCCTCCCCTGGAGAGCTGCCAGCGGACTGGCAGGCAGAGCCCTGGCTGCAGCCCCTTATATAGCCTGTGCCCAAGCCCTTGTGACATCATCGGGTGACTTCCTGTGAGCACCTGCTGCTCAGGTGCCTGCATCAGTGGCAGGCAGTGAGTGTATGTGAAGCAGGCTAGTAGGATGGCATCTCCTGTTTAGGCTTTTCGCTTCCTGGCCTGTGTCTTCCTCTTGTGGCACAAACCGCACGTCCAGACGCTCTGTTTTACGGGGAAAGAGGATGAACGCAGATAAACGCACTGTGTTTTCAAACAGCCAGAGCAAGCCTGCCAGGCTAGAGACTTGACTTCCTCTGCCCTCCACACTCTCTCCTAGCGTGTTGCCGGAATGCAGGGAGCCGGAAGCCTGCATTACTTTTCTTTTCGGCGCGGAGGCTCGACGGCTGTTCCGGCGGTGGGCGGTGCCATGCAGATGTAATCAGGCGTCAGCTGAGCCTGGCCCGGGCGTCTGCGTTTAGCACAGGTGCGCCCATCCCGGTGGCCCGGCAGGCCTGCAGAGGCAGTGGGAAGGGGGCCCCCCCTGGCAGCCGGCCGGGGTTAGCCGGCTGTGCCGTGCAGGGCTGTCCTGTGCGCTTTTTGCCGCTGCTGCATTAAGACTGAGGGTAGTTTGCCTTAGTGCCCATTGCAGTACCTCCAGGACCAGAGCACCCCAGAGCGGTTCTGCTGCGGTTTACGATCCGCTTGCGGGTGCGGATCCGCTAGGGTAATGTATTTCAATGGGCTGGTGCACACCAGAGCGGGAGGCGTTTTGCAGAAACGCATACTCCCGGGCTGCTGCAGATTTTGGATTGCGGATGCGTTTCTGCCTCAATGTTAAGTATAGGAAAAACGCAAGTTGTGTCGTGTCTGGTCTGCTTCCGTTTCTGCATCTGTGTCATTTATTAAGTGAGTCTGTATTTCGCCTGGCTATAAGAACCCGAGAACAGACAAGAAAAGAAGGTAGGGAAAAAAAACGACAAAAAAAAAACGAAACTTTTTTTTTTTTTTTTTTTTTTTTTAAATTTTACTTTGGATGAACTCTACTTGCGCTACCCAGTTGCTGTGTCCCCAAAAAATCCATGACCGGGCCACTTTTTACATGTTTGCACTTTGCTCAGTGCAAGAAAAGGAGCGACAGCAACCCTCCCCTGGAGAGCTGCCAGCGGACTGGCAGGCAGAGCCCTGGCTGCAGCCCCTTATATAGCCTGTGCCCAAGCCCTTGTGACATCATCGGGTGACTTCCTGTGAGCACCTGCTGCTCAGGTGCCTGCATCAGTGGCAGGCAGTGAGTGTATGTGAAGCAGGCTAGTAGGATGGCATCTCCTGTTTAGGCTTTTCGCTTCCTGGCCTGTGTCTTCCTCTTGTGGCACAAACCGCACGTCCAGACGCTCTGTTTTACGGGGAAAGAGGATGAACGCAGATAAACGCACTGTGTTTTCAAACAGCCAGAGCAAGCCTGCCAGGCTAGAGACTTGACTTCCTCTGCCCTCCACACTCTCTCCTAGCGTGTTGCCGGAATGCAGGGAGCCGGAAGCCTGCATTACTTTTCTTTTCGGCGCGGAGGCTCGACGGCTGTTCCGGCGGTGGGCGGTGCCATGCAGATGTAATCAGGCGTCAGCTGAGCCTGGCCCGGGCGTCTGCGTTTAGCACAGGTGCGCCCATCCCGGTGGCCCGGCAGGCCTGCAGAGGCAGTGGGAAGGGGGCCCCCCCTGGCAGCCGGCCGGGGTTAGCCGGCTGTGCCGTGCAGGGCTGTCCTGTGCGCTTTTTGCCGCTGCTGCATTAAGACTGAGGGTAGTTTGCCTTAGTTCCCATTGCAGTACCTCCAGGACCAGAGCACCCCAGAGCGGTTCTGCTGCGGTTTACGATCCGCTTGCGGGTGCGGATCCGCTAGGGTAATGTATTTCAATGGGCTGGTGCACACCAGAGCGGGAGGCGTTTTGCAGAAACGCATACTCCCGGGCTGCTGCAGATTTTGGATTGCGGATGCGTTTCTGCCTCAATGTTAAGTATAGGAAAAACGCAAGTTGTGTCGTGTCTGGTCTGCTTCCGTTTCTGCATCTGTGTCATTTATTAAGTGAGTCTGTATTTCGCCTGGCTATAAGAACCCGAGAACAGACAAGAAAAGAAGGTAGGGAAAAAAAACGACAAAAAAAAAAAACGAAACTTTTTTTTTTTTTTTTTTTAAATTTTACTTTGGATGAACTCTACTTGCGCTACCCAGTTGCTGTGTCCCAAAAAAATCCATGACCGGGCCACTTTTTACATGTTTGCACTTTGCTCAGTGCAAGAAAAGGAGCGACAGCAACCCTCCCCTGGAGAGCTGCCAGCGGACTGGCAGGCAGAGCCCTGGCTGCAGCCCCTTATATAGCCTGTGCCCAAGCCCTTGTGACATCATCGGGTGACTTCCTGTGAGCACCTGCTGCTCAGGTGCCTGCATCAGTGGCAGGCAGTGAGTGTATGTGAAGCAGGCTAGTAGGATGGCATCTCCTGTTTAGGCTTTTCGCTTCCTGGCCTGTGTCTTCCTCTTGTGGCACAAACCGCACGTCCAGACGCTCTGTTTTACGGGGAAAGAGGATGAACGCAGATAAACGCACTGTGTTTTCAAACAGCCAGAGCAAGCCTGCCAGGCTAGAGACTTGACTTCCTCTGCCCTCCACACTCTCTCCTAGCGTGTTGCCGGAATGCAGGGAGCCGGAAGCCTGCATTACTTTTCTTTTCGGCGCGGAGGCTCGACGGCTGTTCCGGCGGTGGGCGGTGCCATGCAGATGTAATCAGGCGTCAGCTGAGCCTGGCCCGGGCGTCTGCGTTTAGCACAGGTGCGCCCATCCCGGTGGCCCGGCAGGCCTGCAGAGGCAGTGGGAAGGGGACCCCCCCTGGCAGCCGGCCGGGGTTAGCCGGCTGTGCCGTGCAGGGCTGTCCTGTGCGCTTTTTGCCGCTGCTGCATTAAGACTGAGGGTAGTTTGCCTTAGTTCCCATTGCAGTACCTCCAGGACCAGAGCACCCCAGAGCGGTTCTGCTGCGGTTTACGATCCGCTTGCGGGTGCGGATCCGCTAGGGTAATGTATTTCAATGGGCTGGTGCACACCAGAGCGGGAGGCGTTTTGCAGAAACGCATACTCCCGGGCTGCTGCAGATTTTGGATTGCGGATGCGTTTCTGCCTCAATGTTAAGTATAGGAAAAACGCAAGTTGTGTCGTGTCTGGTCTGCTTCCGTTTCTGCATCTGTGTCATTTATTAAGTGAGTCTGTATTTCGCCTGGCTATAAGAACCCGAGAACAGACAAGAAAAGAAGGTAGGGAAAAAAAACGACAAAAAAAAAAAAAACGAAACTTTTTTTTTTTTTTTTTAATTTTACTTTGGATGAACTCTACTTGCGCTACCCAGTTGCTGTGTCCCAAAAAAATCCATGACCGGGCCACTTTTTACATGTTTGCACTTTGCTCAGTGCAAGAAAAGGAGCGACAGCAACCCTCCCCTGGAGAGCTGCCAGCGGACTGGCAGGCAGAGCCCTGGCTGCAGCCCCTTATATAGCCTGTGCCCAAGCCCTTGTGACATCATCGGGTGACTTCCTGTGAGCACCTGCTGCTCAGGTGCCTGCATCAGTGGCAGGCAGTGAGTGTATGTGAAGCAGGCTAGTAGGATGGCATCTCCTGTTTAGGCTTTTCGCTTCCTGGCCTGTGTCTTCCTCTTGTGGCACAAACCGCACGTCCAGACGCTCTGTTTTACGGGGAAAGAGGATGAACGCAGATAAACGCACTGTGTTTTCAAACAGCCAGAGCAAGCCTGCCAGGCTAGAGACTTGACTTCCTCTGCCCTCCACACTCTCTCCTAGCGTGTTGCCGGAATGCAGGGAGCCGGAAGCCTGCATTACTTTTCTTTTCGGCGCGGAGGCTCGACGGCTGTTCCGGCGGTGGGCGGTGCCATGCAGATGTAATCAGGCGTCAGCTGAGCCTGGCCCGGGCGTCTGCGTTTAGCACAGGTGCGCCCATCCCGGTGGCCCGGCAGGCCTGCAGAGGCAGTGGGAAGGGGGCCCCCCCTGGCAGCCGGCCGGGGTTAGCCGGCTGTGCCGTGCAGGGCTGTCCTGTGCGCTTTTTGCCGCTGCTGCATTAAGACTGAGGGTAGTTTGCCTTAGTTCCCATTGCAGTACCTCCAGGACCAGAGCACCCCAGAGCGGTTCTGCTGCGGTTTACGATCCGCTTGCGGGTGCGGATCCGCTAGGGTAATGTATTTCAATGGGCTGGTGCACACCAGAGCGGGAGGCGTTTTGCAGAAACGCATACTCCCGGGCTGCTGCAGATTTTGGATTGCGGATGCGTTTCTGCCTCAATGTTAAGTATAGGAAAAACGCAAGTTATGTCGTGTCTGGTCTGCTTCCGTTTCTGCATCTGTGTCATTTATTAAGTGAGTCTGTATTTCGCCTGGCTATAAGAACCCGAGAACAGACAAGAAAAGAAGGTAGGGAAAAAAAACGACAAAAAAAAAAAAAACGAAACTTTTTTTTTTTTTTTTTTTTTTTTAAATTTTACTTTGGATGAACTCTACTTGCGCTACCCAGTTGCTGTGTCCCCAAAAAATCCATGACCGGGCCACTTTTTACATGTTTGCACTTTGCTCAGTGCAAGAAAAGGAACGACAGCAACCCTCCCCTGGAGAGCTGCCAGCGGACTGGCAGGCAGAGCCCTGGCTGCAGCCCCTTATATAGCCTGTGCCCAAGCCCTTGTGACATCATCGGGTGACTTCCTGTGAGCACCTGCTGCTCAGGTGCCTGCATCAGTGGCAGGCAGTGAGTGTATGTGAAGCAGGCTAGTAGGATGGCATCTCCTGTTTAGGCTTTTCGCTTCCTGGCCTGTGTCTTCCTCTTGTGGCACAAACCGCACGTCCAGACGCTCTGTTTTACGGGGAAAGAGGATGAACGCAGATAAACGCACTGTGTTTTCAAACAGCCAGAGCAAGCCTGCCAGGCTAGAGACTTGACTTCCTCTGCCCTCCACACTCTCTCCTAGCGTGTTGCCGGAATGCAGGGAGCCGGAAGCCTGCATTACTTTTCTTTTCGGCGCGGAGGCTCGACGGCTGTTCCGGCGGTGGGCGGTGCCATGCAGATGTAATCAGGCGTCAGCTGAGCCTGGCCCGGGCGTCTGCGTTTAGCACAGGTGCGCCCATCCCGGTGGCCCGGCAGGCCTGCAGAGGCAGTGGGAAGGGGGCCCCCCCTGGCAGCCGGCCGGGGTTAGCCGGCTGTGCCGTGCAGGGCTGTCCTGTGCGCTTTTTGCCGCTGCTGCATTAAGACTGAGGGTAGTTTGCCTTAGTGCCCATTGCAGTACCTCCAGGACCAGAGCACCCCAGAGCGGTTCTGCTGCGGTTTACGATCCGCTTGCGGGTGCGGATCCGCTAGGGTAATGTATTTCAATGGGCTGGTGCACACCAGAGCGGGAGGCGTTTTGCAGAAACGCATACTCCCGGGCTGCTGCAGATTTTGGATTGCGGATGCGTTTCTGCCTCAATGTTAAGTATAGGAAAAACGCAAGTTGTGTCGTGTCTGGTCTGCTTCCGTTTCTGCATCTGTGTCATTTATTAAGTGAGTCTGTATTTCGCCTGGCTATAAGAACCCGAGAACAGACAAGAAAAGAAGGTAGGGAAAAAAAACGACAAAAAAAAAACGAAACTTTTTTTTTTTTTTTTTTTTTTTTTAAATTTTACTTTGGATGAACTCTACTTGCGCTACCCAGTTGCTGTGTCCCCAAAAAATCCATGACCGGGCCACTTTTTACATGTTTGCACTTTGCTCAGTGCAAGAAAAGGAACGACAGCAACCCTCCCCTGGAGAGCTGCCAGCGGACTGGCAGGCAGAGCCCTGGCTGCAGCCCCTTATATAGCCTGTGCCCAAGCCCTTGTGACATCATCGGGTGACTTCCTGTGAGCACCTGCTGCTCAGGTGCCTGCATCAGTGGCAGGCAGTGAGTGTATGTGAAGCAGGCTAGTAGGATGGCATCTCCTGTTTAGGCTTTTCGCTTCCTGGCCTGTGTCTTCCTCTTGTGGCACAAACCGCACGTCCAGACGCTCTGTTTTACGGGGAAAGAGGATGAACGCAGATAAACGCACTGTGTTTTCAAACAGCCAGAGCAAGCCTGCCAGGCTAGAGACTTGACTTCCTCTGCCCTCCACACTCTCTCCTAGCGTGTTGCCGGAATGCAGGGAGCCGGAAGCCTGCATTACTTTTCTTTTCGGCGCGGAGGCTCGACGGCTGTTCCGGCGGTGGGCGGTGCCATGCAGATGTAATCAGGCGTCAGCTGAGCCTGGCCCGGGCGTCTGCGTTTAGCACAGGTGCGCCCATCCCGGTGGCCCGGCAGGCCTGCAGAGGCAGTGGGAAGGGGGCCCCCCCTGGCAGCCGGCCGGGGTTAGCCGGCTGTGCCGTGCAGGGCTGTCCTGTGCGCTTTTTGCCGCTGCTGCATTAAGACTGAGGGTAGTTTGCCTTAGTGCCCATTGCAGTACCTCCAGGACCAGAGCACCCCAGAGCGGTTCTGCTGCGGTTTACGATCCGCTTGCGGGTGCGGATCCGCTAGGGTAATGTATTTCAATGGGCTGGTGCACACCAGAGCGGGAGGCGTTTTGCAGAAACGCATACTCCCGGGCTGCTGCAGATTTTGGATTGCGGATGCGTTTCTGCCTCAATGTTAAGTATAGGAAAAACGCAAGTTGTGTCGTGTCTGGTCTGCTTCCGTTTCTGCATCTGTGTCATTTATTAAGTGAGTCTGTATTTCGCCTGGCTATAAGAACCCGAGAACAGACAAGAAAAGAAGGTAGGGAAAAAAAACGACAAAAAAAAAACGAAACTTTTTTTTTTTTTTTTTTTTTTTTTAAATTTTACTTTGGATGAACTCTACTTGCGCTACCCAGTTGCTGTGTCCCCAAAAAATCCATGACCGGGCCACTTTTTACATGTTTGCACTTTGCTCAGTGCAAGAAAAGGAGCGACAGCAACCCTCCCCTGGAGAGCTGCCAGCGGACTGGCAGGCAGAGCCCTGGCTGCAGCCCCTTATATAGCCTGTGCCCAAGCCCTTGTGACATCATCGGGTGACTTCCTGTGAGCACCTGCTGCTCAGGTGCCTGCATCAGTGGCAGGCAGTGAGTGTATGTGAAGCAGGCTAGTAGGATGGCATCTCCTGTTTAGGCTTTTCGCTTCCTGGCCTGTGTCTTCCTCTTGTGGCACAAACCGCACGTCCAGACGCTCTGTTTTACGGGGAAAGAGGATGAACGCAGATAAACGCACTGTGTTTTCAAACAGCCAGAGCAAGCCTGCCAGGCTAGAGACTTGACTTCCTCTGCCCTCCACACTCTCTCCTAGCGTGTTGCCGGAATGCAGGGAGCCGGAAGCCTGCATTACTTTTCTTTTCGGCGCGGAGGCTCGACGGCTGTTCCGGCGGTGGGCGGTGCCATGCAGATGTAATCAGGCGTCAGCTGAGCCTGGCCCGGGCGTCTGCGTTTAGCACAGGTGCGCCCATCCCGGTGGCCCGGCAGGCCTGCAGAGGCAGTGGGAAGGGGGCCCCCCCTGGCAGCCGGCCGGGGTTAGCCGGCTGTGCCGTGCAGGGCTGTCCTGTGCGCTTTTTGCCGCTGCTGCATTAAGACTGAGGGTAGTTTGCCTTAGTTCCCATTGCAGTACCTCCAGGACCAGAGCACCCCAGAGCGGTTCTGCTGCGGTTTACGATCCGCTTGCGGGTGCGGATCCGCTAGGGTAATGTATTTCAATGGGCTGGTGCACACCAGAGCGGGAGGCGTTTTGCAGAAACGCATACTCCCGGGCTGCTGCAGATTTTGGATTGCGGATGCGTTTCTGCCTCAATGTTAAGTATAGGAAAAACGCAAGTTGTGTCGTGTCTGGTCTGCTTCCGTTTCTGCATCTGTGTCATTTATTAAGTGAGTCTGTATTTCGCCTGGCTATAAGAACCCGAGAACAGACAAGAAAAGAAGGTAGGGAAAAAAAACGACAAAAAAAAAAAACGAAACTTTTTTTTTTTTTTTTTTAAATTTTACTTTGGATGAACTCTACTTGCGCTACCCAGTTGCTGTGTCCCAAAAAAATCCATGACCGGGCCACTTTTTACATGTTTGCACTTTGCTCAGTGCAAGAAAAGGAGCGACAGCAACCCTCCCCTGGAGAGCTGCCAGCGGACTGGCAGGCAGAGCCCTGGCTGCAGCCCCTTATATAGCCTGTGCCCAAGCCCTTGTGACATCATCGGGTGACTTCCTGTGAGCACCTGCTGCTCAGGTGCCTGCATCAGTGGCAGGCAGTGAGTGTATGTGAAGCAGGCTAGTAGGATGGCATCTCCTGTTTAGGCTTTTCGCTTCCTGGCCTGTGTCTTCCTCTTGTGGCACAAACCGCACGTCCAGACGCTCTGTTTTACGGGGAAAGAGGATGAACGCAGATAAACGCACTGTGTTTTCAAACAGCCAGAGCAAGCCTGCCAGGCTAGAGACTTGACTTCCTCTGCCCTCCACACTCTCTCCTAGCGTGTTGCCGGAATGCAGGGAGCCGGAAGCCTGCATTACTTTTCTTTTCGGCGCGGAGGCTCGACGGCTGTTCCGGCGGTGGGCGGTGCCATGCAGATGTAATCAGGCGTCAGCTGAGCCTGGCCCGGGCGTCTGCGTTTAGCACAGGTGCGCCCATCCCGGTGGCCCGGCAGGCCTGCAGAGGCAGTGGGAAGGGGACCCCCCCTGGCAGCCGGCCGGGGTTAGCCGGCTGTGCCGTGCAGGGCTGTCCTGTGCGCTTTTTGCCGCTGCTGCATTAAGACTGAGGGTAGTTTGCCTTAGTTCCCATTGCAGTACCTCCAGGACCAGAGCACCCCAGAGCGGTTCTGCTGCGGTTTACGATCCGCTTGCGGGTGCGGATCCGCTAGGGTAATGTATTTCAATGGGCTGGTGCACACCAGAGCGGGAGGCGTTTTGCAGAAACGCATACTCCCGGGCTGCTGCAGATTTTGGATTGCGGATGCGTTTCTGCCTCAATGTTAAGTATAGGAAAAACGCAAGTTGTGTCGTGTCTGGTCTGCTTCCGTTTCTGCATCTGTGTCATTTATTAAGTGAGTCTGTATTTCGCCTGGCTATAAGAACCCGAGAACAGACAAGAAAAGAAGGTAGGGAAAAAAAACGACAAAAAAAAAAAAAACGAAACTTTTTTTTTTTTTTTTTAATTTTACTTTGGATGAACTCTACTTGCGCTACCCAGTTGCTGTGTCCCAAAAAAATCCATGACCGGGCCACTTTTTACATGTTTGCACTTTGCTCAGTGCAAGAAAAGGAGCGACAGCAACCCTCCCCTGGAGAGCTGCCAGCGGACTGGCAGGCAGAGCCCTGGCTGCAGCCCCTTATATAGCCTGTGCCCAAGCCCTTGTGACATCATCGGGTGACTTCCTGTGAGCACCTGCTGCTCAGGTGCCTGCATCAGTGGCAGGCAGTGAGTGTATGTGAAGCAGGCTAGTAGGATGGCATCTCCTGTTTAGGCTTTTCGCTTCCTGGCCTGTGTCTTCCTCTTGTGGCACAAACCGCACGTCCAGACGCTCTGTTTTACGGGGAAAGAGGATGAACGCAGATAAACGCACTGTGTTTTCAAACAGCCAGAGCAAGCCTGCCAGGCTAGAGACTTGACTTCCTCTGCCCTCCACACTCTCTCCTAGCGTGTTGCCGGAATGCAGGGAGCCGGAAGCCTGCATTACTTTTCTTTTCGGCGCGGAGGCTCGACGGCTGTTCCGGCGGTGGGCGGTGCCATGCAGATGTAATCAGGCGTCAGCTGAGCCTGGCCCGGGCGTCTGCGTTTAGCACAGGTGCGCCCATCCCGGTGGCCCGGCAGGCCTGCAGAGGCAGTGGGAAGGGGGCCCCCCCTGGCAGCCGGCCGGGGTTAGCCGGCTGTGCCGTGCAGGGCTGTCCTGTGCGCTTTTTGCCGCTGCTGCATTAAGACTGAGGGTAGTTTGCCTTAGTTCCCATTGCAGTACCTCCAGGACCAGAGCACCCCAGAGCGGTTCTGCTGCGGTTTACGATCCGCTTGCGGGTGCGGATCCGCTAGGGTAATGTATTTCAATGGGCTGGTGCACACCAGAGCGGGAGGCGTTTTGCAGAAACGCATACTCCCGGGCTGCTGCAGATTTTGGATTGCGGATGCGTTTCTGCCTCAATGTTAAGTATAGGAAAAACGCAAGTTGTGTCGTGTCTGGTCTGCTTCCGTTTCTGCATCTGTGTCATTTATTAAGTGAGTCTGTATTTCGCCTGGCTATAAGAACCCGAGAACAGACAAGAAAAGAAGGTAGGGAAAAAAAACGACAAAAAAAAAAAAAAACGAAACTTTTTTTTTTTTTTTTTAAATTTTACTTTGGATGAACTCTACTTGCGCTACCCAGTTGCTGTGTCCCAAAAAAATCCATGACCGGGCCACTTTTTACATGTTTGCACTTTGCTCAGTGCAAGAAAAGGAGCGACAGCAACCCTCCCCTGGAGAGCTGCCAGCGGACTGGCAGGCAGAGCCCTGGCTGCAGCCCCTTATATAGCCTGTGCCCAAGCCCTTGTGACATCATCGGGTGACTTCCTGTGAGCACCTGCTGCTCAGGTGCCTGCATCAGTGGCAGGCAGTGAGTGTATGTGAAGCAGGCTAGTAGGATGGCATCTCCTGTTTAGGCTTTTCGCTTCCTGGCCTGTGTCTTCCTCTTGTGGCACAAACCGCACGTCCAGACGCTCTGTTTTACGGGGAAAGAGGATGAACGCAGATAAACGCACTGTGTTTTCAAACAGCCAGAGCAAGCCTGCCAGGCTAGAGACTTGACTTCCTCTGCCCTCCACACTCTCTCCTAGCGTGTTGCCGGAATGCAGGGAGCCGGAAGCCTGCATTACTTTTCTTTTCGGCGCGGAGGCTCGACGGCTGTTCCGGCGGTGGGCGGTGCCATGCAGATGTAATCAGGCGTCAGCTGAGCCTGGCCCGGGCGTCTGCGTTTAGCACAGGTGCGCCCATCCCGGTGGCCCGGCAGGCCTGCAGAGGCAGTGGGAAGGGGGCCCCCCCTGGCAGCCGGCCGGGGTTAGCCGGCTGTGCCGTGCAGGGCTGTCCTGTGCGCTTTTTGCCGCTGCTGCATTAAGACTGAGGGTAGTTTGCCTTAGTTCCCATTGCAGTACCTCCAGGACCAGAGCACCCCAGAGCGGTTCTGCTGCGGTTTACGATCCGCTTGCGGGTGCGGATCCGCTAGGGTAATGTATTTCAATGGGCTGGTGCACACCAGAGCGGGAGGCGTTTTGCAGAAACGCATACTCCCGGGCTGCTGCAGATTTTGGATTGCGGATGCGTTTCTGCCTCAATGTTAAGTATAGGAAAAACGCAAGTTGTGTCGTGTCTGGTCTGCTTCCGTTTCTGCATCTGTGTCATTTATTAAGTGAGTCTGTATTTCGCCTGGCTATAAGAACCCGAGAACAGACAAGAAAAGAAGGTAGGGAAAAAAAACGACAAAAAAAAAAAAACGAAACTTTTTTTTTTTTTTTTAAATTTTACTTTGGATGAACTCTACTTGCGCTACCCAGTTGCTGTGTCCCAAAAAAATCCATGACCGGGCCACTTTTTACATGTTTGCACTTTGCTCAGTGCAAGAAAAGGAGCGACAGCAACCCTCCCCTGGAGAGCTGCCAGCGGACTGGCAGGCAGAGCCCTGGCTGCAGCCCCTTATATAGCCTGTGCCCAAGCCCTTGTGACATCATCGGGTGACTTCCTGTGAGCACCTGCTGCTCAGGTGCCTGCATCAGTGGCAGGCAGTGAGTGTATGTGAAGCAGGCTAGTAGGATGGCATCTCCTGTTTAGGCTTTTCGCTTCCTGGCCTGTGTCTTCCTCTTGTGGCACAAACCGCACGTCCAGACGCTCTGTTTTACGGGGAAAGAGGATGAACGCAGATAAACGCACTGTGTTTTCAAACAGCCAGAGCAAGCCTGCCAGGCTAGAGACTTGACTTCCTCTGCCCTCCACACTCTCTCCTAGCGTGTTGCCGGAATGCAGGGAGCCGGAAGCCTGCATTACTTTTCTTTTCGGCGCGGAGGCTCGACGGCTGTTCCGGCGGTGGGCGGTGCCATGCAGATGTAATCAGGCGTCAGCTGAGCCTGGCCCGGGCGTCTGCGTTTAGCACAGGTGCGCCCATCCCGGTGGCCCGGCAGGCCTGCAGAGGCAGTGGGAAGGGGGCCCCCCCTGGCAGCCGGCCGGGGTTAGCCGGCTGTGCCGTGCAGGGCTGTCCTGTGCGCTTTTTGCCGCTGCTGCATTAAGACTGAGGGTAGTTTGCCTTAGTTCCCATTGCAGTACCTCCAGGACCAGAGCACCCCAGAGCGGTTCTGCTGCGGTTTACGATCCGCTTGCGGGTGCGGATCCGCTAGGGTAATGTATTTCAATGGGCTGGTGCACACCAGAGCGGGAGGCGTTTTGCAGAAACGCATACTCCCGGGCTGCTGCAGATTTTGGATTGCGGATGCGTTTCTGCCTCAATGTTAAGTATAGGAAAAACGCAAGTTGTGTCGTGTCTGGTCTGCTTCCGTTTCTGCATCTGTGTCATTTATTAAGTGAGTCTGTATTTCGCCTGGCTATAAGAACCCGAGAACAGACAAGAAAAGAAGGTAGGGAAAAAAAACGACAAAAAAAAAAAAAACGAAACTTTTTTTTTTTTTTTTAATTTTACTTTGGATGAACTCTACTTGCGCTACCCAGTTGCTGTGTCCCAAAAAAATCCATGACCGGGCCACTTTTTACATGTTTGCACTTTGCTCAGTGCAAGAAAAGGAGCGACAGCAACCCTCCCCTGGAGAGCTGCCAGCGGACTGGCAGGCAGAGCCCTGGCTGCAGCCCCTTATATAGCCTGTGCCCAAGCCCTTGTGACATCATCGGGTGACTTCCTGTGAGCACCTGCTGCTCAGGTGCCTGCATCAGTGGCAGGCAGTGAGTGTATGTGAAGCAGGCTAGTAGGATGGCATCTCCTGTTTAGGCTTTTCGCTTCCTGGCCTGTGTCTTCCTCTTGTGGCACAAACCGCACGTCCAGACGCTCTGTTTTACGGGGAAAGAGGATGAACGCAGATAAACGCACTGTGTTTTCAAACAGCCAGAGCAAGCCTGCCAGGCTAGAGACTTGACTTCCTCTGCCCTCCACACTCTCTCCTAGCGTGTTGCCGGAATGCAGGGAGCCGGAAGCCTGCATTACTTTTCTTTTCGGCGCGGAGGCTCGACGGCTGTTCCGGCGGTGGGCGGTGCCATGCAGATGTAATCAGGCGTCAGCTGAGCCTGGCCCGGGCGTCTGCGTTTAGCACAGGTGCGCCCATCCCGGTGGCCCGGCAGGCCTGCAGAGGCAGTGGGAAGGGGGCCCCCCCTGGCAGCCGGCCGGGGTTAGCCGGCTGTGCCGTGCAGGGCTGTCCTGTGCGCTTTTTGCCGCTGCTGCATTAAGACTGAGGGTAGTTTGCCTTAGTTCCCATTGCAGTACCTCCAGGACCAGAGCACCCCAGAGCGGTTCTGCTGCGGTTTACGATCCGCTTGCGGGTGCGGATCCGCTAGGGTAATGTATTTCAATGGGCTGGTGCACACCAGAGCGGGAGGCGTTTTGCAGAAACGCATACTCCCGGGCTGCTGCAGATTTTGGATTGCGGATGCGTTTCTGCCTCAATGTTAAGTATAGGAAAAACGCAAGTTGTGTCGTGTCTGGTCTGCTTCCGTTTCTGCATCTGTGTCATTTATTAAGTGAGTCTGTATTTCGCCTGGCTATAAGAACCCGAGAACAGACAAGAAAAGAAGGTAGGGAAAAAAAACGACAAAAAAAAAAAAAACGAAACTTTTTTTTTTTTTTTAAATTTTACTTTGGATGAACTCTACTTGCGCTACCCAGTTGCTGTGTCCCAAAAAAATCCATGACCGGGCCACTTTTTACATGTTTGCACTTTGCTCAGTGCAAGAAAAGGAGCGACAGCAACCCTCCCCTGGAGAGCTGCCAGCGGACTGGCAGGCAGAGCCCTGGCTGCAGCCCCTTATATAGCCTGTGCCCAAGCCCTTGTGACATCATCGGGTGACTTCCTGTGAGCACCTGCTGCTCAGGTGCCTGCATCAGTGGCAGGCAGTGAGTGTATGTGAAGCAGGCTAGTAGGATGGCATCTCCTGTTTAGGCTTTTCGCTTCCTGGCCTGTGTCTTCCTCTTGTGGCACAAACCGCACGTCCAGACGCTCTGTTTTACGGGGAAAGAGGATGAACGCAGATAAACGCACTGTGTTTTCAAACAGCCAGAGCAAGCCTGCCAGGCTAGAGACTTGACTTCCTCTGCCCTCCACACTCTCTCCTAGCGTGTTGCCGGAATGCAGGGAGCCGGAAGCCTGCATTACTTTTCTTTTCGGCGCGGAGGCTCGACGGCTGTTCCGGCGGTGGGCGGTGCCATGCAGATGTAATCAGGCGTCAGCTGAGCCTGGCCCGGGCGTCTGCGTTTAGCACAGGTGCGCCCATCCCGGTGGCCCGGCAGGCCTGCAGAGGCAGTGGGAAGGGGGCCCCCCCTGGCAGCCGGCCGGGGTTAGCCGGCTGTGCCGTGCAGGGCTGTCCTGTGCGCTTTTTGCCGCTGCTGCATTAAGACTGAGGGTAGTTTGCCTTAGTTCCCATTGCAGTACCTCCAGGACCAGAGCACCCCAGAGCGGTTCTGCTGCGGTTTACGATCCGCTTGCGGGTGCGGATCCGCTAGGGTAATGTATTTCAATGGGCTGGTGCACACCAGAGCGGGAGGCGTTTTGCAGAAACGCATACTCCCGGGCTGCTGCAGATGTTGGATTGCGGATGCGTTTCTGCCTCAATGTTAAGTATAGGAAAAACGCAAGTTGTGTCGTGTCTGGTCTGCTTCCGTTTCTGCATCTGTGTCATTTATTAAGTGAGTCTGTATTTCGCCTGGCTATAAGAACCCGAGAACAGACAAGAAAAGAAGGTAGGGAAAAAAAACGACAAAAAAAAAAAACGAAACTTTTTTTTTTTTTTTTTTTTTTTTTTAAATTTTACTTTGGATGAACTCTACTTGCGCTACCCAGTTGCTGTGTCCCAAAAAAATCCATGACCGGGCCACTTTTTACATGTTTGCACTTTGCTCAGTGCAAGAAAAGGAGCGACAGCAACCCTCCCCTGGAGAGCTGCCAGCGGACTGGCAGGCAGAGCCCTGGCTGCAGCCCCTTATATAGCCTGTGCCCAAGCCCTTGTGACATCATCGGGTGACTTCCTGTGAGCACCTGCTGCTCAGGTGCCTGCATCAGTGGCAGGCAGTGAGTGTATGTGAAGCAGGCTAGTAGGATGGCATCTCCTGTTTAGGCTTTTCGCTTCCTGGCCTGTGTCTTCCTCTTGTGGCACAAACCGCACGTCCAGACGCTCTGTTTTACGGGGAAAGAGGATGAACGCAGATAAACGCACTGTGTTTTCAAACAGCCAGAGCAAGCCTGCCAGGCTAGAGACTTGACTTCCTCTGCCCTCCACACTCTCTCCTAGCGTGTTGCCGGAATGCAGGGAGCCGGAAGCCTGCATTACTTTTCTTTTCGGCGCGGAGGCTCGACGGCTGTTCCGGCGGTGGGCGGTGCCATGCAGATGTAATCAGGCGTCAGCTGAGCCTGGCCCGGGCGTCTGCGTTTAGCACAGGTGCGCCCATCCCGGTGGCCCGGCAGGCCTGCAGAGGCAGTGGGAAGGGGGCCCCCCCTGGCAGCCGGCCGGGGTTAGCCGGCTGTGCCGTGCAGGGCTGTCCTGTGCGCTTTTTGCCGCTGCTGCATTAAGACTGAGGGTAGTTTGCCTTAGTTCCCATTGCAGTACCTCCAGGACCAGAGCACCCCAGAGCGGTTCTGCTGCGGTTTACGATCCGCTTGCGGGTGCGGATCCGAGCAAGTGTTGCGGCCGGGGGTTTGGTCGGGGTCCTCCTTGTGGGGGCCCTGATCAAGGAGGAGGGATGGATCGCGGATGGAGGATGGCGGGCGATTCACAAAAGAAGACCTTACGTTTCCTGGTTAAGCCAGAGTTCAAACGAATGATTCAGCTGGAAGTCCTGGTGGAGGAGGTGTTGACAAAGACCCTGGAAATAAGAGTGAGTAAGATTAGGATGATTCAAGAATTTCCCAATCAAGGGATATATGATGTGACTTTTTTTGATGAAGCAGTATTGTTGAACGCTTATGAAATTGTAAAGAAAAAGTGGGATGACCGTTTATTGTCCCGTATGGATATAAAACCCATGCACATGATGCAGGATATTATGGTGACAGTGCATTGTTACAATCCTGATGTAGACTTGTTGGCGGTGAGATCGTTACTGAGGCAATCTTGCTCTTCAGTGAAAGGTGGAGAAGCTCTGAAAAATAAATATGGAATCCTGACTGGGAAATATCGTTTTTTTGTAAGATTCAGAGAAGATCCTACTGGTATTGGTGGTGTGGCAAGGCCCCGGCTGTGTTTAACCATTGGGGTGAAAGGGGGTTCTTATTCTATCCAGACATGCCACAGTATTGCAGGAACTGTCACAAATATGGGCATATTAATTCTGCTTGTACGAATGGAAGGCTTTGTAGGAAGTGTAACAAAACTGGTAATGAGGCTGCACAATGCAGTGAGCCTCAGGTGTGTGATTTCTGCGCAAAGCCTGGGCATGGGGCAAAGTACTGTCCTAAGCGCAGGGAAGCCCAGGAGGAAGAGGAGCCTGAGGCGAATGTGGGGGAGAGGAGGCAGAGGGAAGCATGGAGACCCTATAGTGAGATGCCTAACTTGAGTGCTTGGCGTAAAGCCTCTGCAAATATGAGCCTGGCAGAGAAAGAAGCTGAACTAGGTAAACTGGTTGGAGGTGTCTATTGTGTTGCTTCATCCGAGGTGGATGCGCTGAAAGCTGTTGAAGCAGCGGAGAAACGTGGCTGTGAGACCGGGATAGCTGGGGGCGTGGCCTCAGCGGAGAGTCCCGCGCTGGCCAAGGAGGAACAGTCTGCAGCTCTGCAGAACGTTGCCGCTGTCCCCAGTGCTGAAACGGGGAGCGGCGAGCTGCGGGCTGCTGGTGCTAAGGCTGAGCGTACTGGGAGTGAGGAGGGGAGCCGGAGCGCTCAGCTGGATGTGTCTGTGACGGGAGTTGAAGTCGCAACCGAAGTGTCGGCTGATTGTGGAGATGTGCAGCCGGGTGCTGCCGCTGCTCTGTCACCCGAGGAGCAGAAGTCTGTGGGTGGTCCAGTCATCCAGGCAGAGACTACCGATGTGCCCGATGATGTGGAGGAGTGTGCACAGCGGCTGATAATGACGGGCAGTGATGCCTCGGTGCCCGTGAGTCCCCCGGAGCAGCAAGGTGCAGAGTCTGTGCCAGAGCTATTGGGGGCGGGGCCTGATCGGCAGAGCCCTGAGGCCGAGCATCTGATCAGTGATAGTGAAGTGGTGCTGCCATTTCATTCAGACGTGGAGGAATGGGACTTTGGGGAGGAGGAGGGCAGTGATACCATGGAGGAGGAGCATATGGACACTGATGATGGCAATGATGCCGATGAGGAGGAGGATCAGCCAGTGACACCTGGGCAGAGGGGTGTTACTAGGTGCTCAGGTGAAGATCCAGATGAGGGGTCCTCCTCTAAAAAAACTAGAACTGAGTTGTATAATATCTCTGGTGTGAGCGAGTTGTCACTCAGTCTCACGGAATCTGAGGAGCCTATGGAGACACCAGGGTCACCTGGAGTTGGTTTTCTACCTCAGGAGAATGTGGCAAGTTTTAAGGAAGCTTGTCAATATGCGATTCCTAAAAAGAAAAGGGCGAAGCAGAGGAGGGGGAAGAGGAGGTGATATGTGTTGCTTTATTGATAATGTGGATTTAATATTGTACATGGAGTACATTGAGTTGTAATATATGCGTACTCCTGTAGTATGATGACATCATGGTTTGCCTAAAGTTTTTGTCGGTTAATGTTAGAGGGATGCAATCCCTGAATAGAAGAACAGCTATTTTGGATATATTGAAGCAATATGATACTGATGTCATCATGTTACAGGAGTGTTCCTTATCTGCTGTCCCGCAGGAGAATGAGTGGGAGGGTGTAGCGGTATGGTCAGTGGGTTTTGAGCGGAAGAGTGATGGTGTGGGTATGTTAGTGAAAAATAAGGATGTGAAAGTCATTAGTGTGACGGTTATTATTCCGGGGCGTTTGATGGTGTGTATGATTAAGTATTTGGGCCAGGAGGTGCGAGTGTTTTGTGTGTATGCGCCTGCTGATAAGCAGGAGAGAGTGAGGTTTTTAGAAACATTGCGCTTGTATTTACCCGGGAGAGGGGATACGGTTGTGATAGGTGATCTGAATTTGATAAGGGAGAAGGCTGATCGGGAAGGTAAAGGGGAGGCGGGGTTGGATAGTACAAGTAAAAATTTGAATGCAATAGTAGATGATTTTGCATTGAAAGATGCTTTTAAGGAAGTAAAAAATACAGCTAGATTTACTTATTATTCTGATAAGGGGACAGTAAAATCAAGAATTGATTATATATTGGGTTCTAAATTTATTGATTTCATTAAATATCAGCTGATCCCTATATCATTTTCCGACCATAAGGCATTGTGGGTGGAGGTGGAGGTAGGGGAGAAGGTGAAATTTGGTAAGGGGTTATGGAGGTTGAATATTTCTGTATTAGAGGATGAGGGGGTGGTGGATGGTTTTTGTAAAAGGTGGCGACATTGGGTCGATTGTAAGGGTGGATTTGATAGTATCTTGTCCTGGTGGGATTGGGTGAAGGGGAGGATGACAAAATATTTTAGATCACATAGTATTAGGTTGGCTAGAGAGCGTAGGAGGAGGGAGGAGGAAGGGTGTCTGAGATTGCAAACCTTATTATTATTTAGAAACCTTGGGTATGATGTAGAAGGTGAGATTGTGGAAGCAAGAAAGGAGAGAGGAAGATTGTTGGAAGAAAGAGGAAGGAAGATTGTGAATAGTGTGAAAGTTAGAAAGTTGGAAGAGGATGAGAAATGTTCTAGATATTTCTTCAAAAAATTGTGTGGTGGTAGAGAGGTAATTGCGTCTGTATTGGATGAAGGTGTGGAAGTGGCTGGAGAGAAAGTTATTTCTGTGTTCAAGAAATATTATGAGTCTTTGTATAGTGGTGAGGATAAGGGTGATGAGGTGGTGATGGATGGCTACTTAGGATGTTTGGATAGGGTTTTGAGTGAAGCTGATAAGGAGATTTTGGAAAGGCAGTTGTGTGAAGATGAGGTTTTTGAGGCTTTGAAAAACATGCCGTTGAACAAAACCCCAGGGAAGGATGGTTTTCCCAGGGAATTCTATGTAAGGATGTGGCCTGTTGTGAAGGATGAGTTTGTTGAGGTTGTGAGGTATTGTTTTGGTTTAGGGTGTTTGTCTGAGTCTATGAAAGAGGGGGTGATTGTGTTGTTATATAAGAAGGGTGATAGGAGGGATGTAAGGAACTGGAGACCGATTACGTTATTGAATGTGGACTACAAGGTGATTGCGAAGATTGTGGCGAATAGAGTGAAAGTGGTTGTGAGTGATCTGATTGAGTGTGCACAGACGTGTGCCATTCCAGGTAGAAGGATATCAGACAATTTAACGTTATTAAGAGATGTTATATATTATGCAAATTCTAACAATCTTGCTTTAATAATTGAATCCGTGGACCTGGAAAAGGCATACGATCGTGTGAGGCATGGATTTTTGTTTAAAGTGTTGGTGAGAATGGGGTTTCCAGAATGTTTGGTGAGAGTGATTAGAGGGTTGTATGAGGGTATAAGCAGTCGTCTGGTGGTGAATGGTGTGGTGAGTGAGAAGTTTATGGTAAGGTCGGGTGTTAGGCAGGGGTGCCCCTTGTCCCCGTTAGCCTTTATTTGCATAATTGAACCATTATTGAGATCTATTCAAAAGGATGTGGGTATTAAGGGGATGTTGATACCTGGTAGTGGTGGGCAGCGGTTGAAGGTCATGTCGTATATGGATGATGTATGTTTTGTATGTGTGACGCAGGGTGATGTAAAAAAGGTGAATATGCAGTTGGAGCATTATTGTGGGGTGTCTGGAATGGTTGTAAATTGGGGTAAGTGTAGAGTATGTAGTTTAGGGAAACCGATGGATGTGTGTGTGGATAGAGTGGTGAAGACTAAGGAGATTGAAGTGCTTGGGATAGTATTTGAGCATGATTTGAAAGGTAAAATGATGTATGAGCAACTGTTTGGCAAAATTAAAAAAAAATTAGACTTTTGGAGGTTAAGACACCTGTCATATAGGGGGAAAGTATTGATAATAAAGGCAGTTATTTTTCCTTTAATTTTATACACTGCACGGGTGATTCCACCAAGTAAAGTTTGGGTTAAAAAGGTGAAGAGATTATTATTTTTATTTTTTTGGAGTTCAAGAATGGAGAGGTGTAACAGAAGTAAGATTGAGAAGAGTGTGGATGCGGGTGGATATGGGTTGCATGAGTTAGAGTTTTTTCTGGATTTTCATTATTGGGTTAATTTGTTGCATATTATACAGTTAAATAATATGGTTTCTTGCATGACTTCTTTTTTGTTTGGGTGGTATTTGATAAGTTGGGGGCTTATGGTGAAGGATTTAAGAAAACCTGTGGCGTTGGTGTCACCACAATTTTATTTAAGGTTAAAGGTGTTTTATGATCACTATAGGTTGAAAGGGTTAGGGTTGTTGTTGAAGGATAAAAGTGAGGTGTTGAAGTGGGTTAAGAAAGATGAATGTATGAATGGGGTACAGTGTCTGAATGAAAAACAAGTGGAGTTGACATGGAAAAAGTTTTTGTGGAAAGGGGTGTCAAATATACAGTTGGACGTGTCTTGGATGGTGTTCAACAACTGCCTGCCAACCAGGGATTTTTTGAAAAAAAGGGATGTAATAAGATCAGAGGTGTGCCCTAGGGAAGGTTGTGGGGGTTTGGAAAATAGTTACCATCTATTCTGGTACTGTAAATTTGCGCAAGATGTGAGAAAGGAGTTGAGGCTGTTGTTATGGGAAGTGTTTGATGTGAGAGTGTTTACGTTTGTTATGATGTGGACTGGATGGTGTGATGAGAGTAAGGAGAAAAACAGGGTTGTATGGATTTTGAGTGTGGTATATAAAGCTGTGATGTGGGATGTAAGGAATGTATTGGTGTTTAAGAAAGATTGTATTGGTGTAGGGGAGGTGGTAAAGACTATATTGTCTAGATTGTATATAGTGTATTTATATGATGTAAAAAATTTTGGAAAATCTAAGGCGGATGCCTGGTGGCAACCGCGAAGGTGGCGTTTTTTTGTTAATTGATTTTTTTGGAAGGTTAAAAAAAAAAAAAAAAAAAAAAAAAAAGATTTCTTACCTGGGATGATGTTGCGGACGAACCAATTCTGTCTTGGAATGTTGTCGTGATGTTCCTATAAGAAAAATGGAGGTTCGATTACTGACCGGTAAAAAAAAAAAAAAAAAAAAAAAAAAGTATTTCAATGGGCTGGTGCACACCAGAGCGGGAGGCGTTTTGCAGAAACGCATACTCCCGGGCTGCTGCAGATTTTGGATTGCGGATGCGTTTCTGCCTCAATGTTAAGTATAGGAAAAACGCAAGTTGTGTCGTGTCTGGTCTGCTTCCGTTTCTGCATCTGTGTCATTTATTTAGGCCTGGTGCACACCAAAAACTGCTAGCAGATCCGCAAAATGCTAGCAGATTTTGAAACGCTTTTTCTTATTTTTCTGCAGCGTTTCAGCTAGCGTTTTGCGATTTTGTGTAGCGTTTTTGGTGTAGTAGATTTCATGTATTGTTACAGTAAAGTTGTTACTGAACAGCTACTGTAACAAAAACCGCCTGGCAAACCGCTCTGAAGTGCCGTTTTTCAGAGCGGTTTGTGGTTTTCCTATACTTAACATTGAGGCAGAAACGCATCCGCAATCCAAAATCTGCAGCAGCCCGGGAGTATGCGTTTCTGCAAAACGCCTCCCGCTCTGGTGTGCACAGCCCATTGAAATACATTACCCTAGCGGATCCGCACCCGCAAGCAGATCGCAAACTGCAGCGGAAACGCTCCGGTGTGCACTAGGCCTAAGTGAGTCTGTATTTCGCCTGGCTATAAGAACCCGAGAACAGACAAGAAAAGAAGGTAGGGGAAAAAAACGACAAAAAAAACGAAACTTTTTTTTTTTTTTTTTAAATTTTACTTTGGATGAACTCTACTTGCGCTACCCAGTTGCTGTGTCCCAAAAAAATCCATGACCGGGCCACTTTTTACATGTTTGCACTTTGCTCAGTGCAAGAAAAGGAGCGACAGCAACCCTCCCCTGGAGAGCTGCCAGCGGACTGGCAGGCAGAGCCCTGGCTGCAGCCCCTTATATAGCCTGGGCCCAAGCCCTTGTGACATCATCGGGTGACTTCCTGTGAGCACCTGCTGCTCAGGTGCCTGCATCAGTGGCAGGCAGTGAGTGTATGTGTAGCAGGCTAGGATGGCATCTCCTGTTTAGGCTTTTCGCTTCCTGGCCTGTGTCTTCCTCTTGTGGCACAAACCGCACGTCCAGACGCTCTGTTTTACGGGGAAAGAGGATGAACGCAGATAAACGCACTGTGTTTTCAAACAGCCAGAGCAAGCCTGCCAGGCTAGAGACTTGACTTCCTCTGCCCTCCACACTCTCTCCTAGCGTGTTGCCGGAATGCAGGGAGCCGGAAGCCTGCATTACTTTTCTTTTCGGCGCGGAGGCTCGACGGCTGTTCCGGCGGTGGGCGGTGCCATGCAGATGTAATCAGGCGGCAGCTGAGCCTGGCCCGGGCGTCTGCGTTTAGCACAGGTGCGCCCATCCCGGTGGCCCGGCAGGCCTGCAGAGGCAGTGGGAAGGGGGCCCCCCCTGGCAGCCGGCCGGGGTTAGCCGGCTGTGCCGTGCAGGGCTGTCCTGTGCGCTTTTTGCCGCTGCTGCATTAAGACTGAGGGTAGTTTGCCTTAGTTCCCATTGCAGTACCTCCAGGACCAGAGCACCCCAGAGCGGTTCTGCTGCGGTTTACGATCCGCTTGCGGGTGCGGATCCGCTAGGGTGATGTATTTCAATGGGCTGGTGCACACCAGAGCGGGAGGCGTTTTGCAGAAACGCATACTCCCGGGCTGCTGCAGATTTTGGATTGCGGATGCGTTTCTGCCTCAATGTTAAGTATAGGAAAAACGCAAGTTGTGTCGTGTCTGGTCTGCTTCCGTTTCTGCATCTGTGTCATTTATTTAGGCCTGGTGCACACCAAAAACTGCTAGCAGATCCGCAAAATGCTAGCAGATTTTGAAACGCTTTTTCTTATTTTTCTGCAGCGTTTCAGCTAGCGTTTTGCGATTTTGTGTAGCGTTTTTGGTGTAGTAGATTTCATGTATTGTTACAGTAAAGTTGTTACTGAACAGCTACTGTAACAAAAACCACCTGGCAAACCGCTCTGAAGTGCCGTTTTTCAGAGCGGTTTGTGGTTTTCCTATACTTAACATTGAGGCAGAAACGCATCCGCAATCCAAAATCTGCAGCAGCCCGGGAGTATGCGTTTCTGCAAAACGCCTCCCGCTCTGGTGTGCACCAGCCCATTGAAATACATTACCCTAGCGGATCCGCACCCGCAAGCAGATCGCAAACTGCAGCGGAAACGCTCCGGTGTGCACTAGGCCTAAGTGAGTCTGTATTTCGCCTGGCTATAAGAACCCGAGAACAGACAAGAAAAGAAGGTAGGGAAAAAAAACGACAAAAAAAAAAAAAAAAACGAAACTTTTTTTTTTTAATTTTACTTTGGATGAACTCTACTTGCGCTACCCAGTTGCTGTGTCCCAAAAAAATCCATGACCGGGCCACTTTTTACATGTTTGCACTTTGCTCAGTGCAAGAAAAGGAGCGACAGCAACCCTCCCCTGGAGAGCTGCCAGCGGACTGGCAGGCAGAGCCCTGGCTGCAGCCCCTTATATAGCCTGGGCCCAAGCCCTTGTGACATCATCGGGTGACTTCCTGTGAGCACCTGCTGCTCAGGTGCCTGCATCAGTGGCAGGCAGTGAGTGTATGTGTAGCAGGCTAGGATGGCATCTCCTGTTTAGGCTTTTCGCTTCCTGGCCTGTGTCTTCCTCTTGTGGCACAAACCGCACGTCCAGACGCTCTGTTTTACGGGGAAAGAGGATGAACGCAGATAAACGCACTGTGTTTTCAAACAGCCAGAGCAAGCCTGCCAGGCTAGAGACTTGACTTCCTCTGCCCTCCACACTCTCTCCTAGCGTGTTGCCGGAATGCAGGGAGCCGGAAGCCTGCATTACTTTTCTTTTCGGCGCGGAGGCTCGACGGCTGTTCCGGCGGTGGGCGGTGCCATGCAGATGTAATCAGGCGGCAGCTGAGCCTGGCCCGGGCGTCTGCGTTTAGCACAGGTGCGCCCATCCCGGTGGCCCGGCAGGCCTGCAGAGGCAGTGGGAAGGGGGCCCCCCCTGGCAGCCGGCCGGGGTTAGCCGGCTGTGCCGTGCAGGGCTGTCCTGTGCGCTTTTTGCCGCTGCTGCATTAAGACTGAGGGTAGTTTGCCTTAGTTCCCATTGCAGTACCTCCAGGACCAGAGCACCCCAGAGTGGTTCTGCTGCGGTTTACGATCCGCTTGCGGGTGCGGATCCGCTAGGGTAATGTATTTCAATGGGCTGGTGCACACCAGAGCGGGAGGCGTTTTGCAGAAACGCATACTCCCGGGCTGCTGCAGATTTTGGATTGCGGATGCGTTTCTGCCTCAATGTTAAGTATAGGAAAAACGCAAGTTGTGTCGTGTCTGGTCTGCTTCCGTTTCTGCATCTGTGTCATTTATTTAGGCCTGGTGCACACCAAAAACTGCTAGCAGATCCGCAAAATGCTAGCAGATTTTGAAACGCTTTTTCTTATTTTTCTGCAGCGTTTCAGCTAGCGTTTTGCGATTTTGTGTAGCGTTTTTGGTGTAGTAGATTTCATGTATTGTTACAGTAAAGTTGTTACTGAACAGCTACTGTAACAAAAACCGCCTGGCAAACCGCTCTGAAGTGCCGTTTTTCAGAGCGGTTTGTGGTTTTCCTATACTTAACATTGAGGCAGAAACGCATCCGCAATCCAAAATCTGCAGCAGCCCGGGAGTATGCGTTTCTGCAAAACGCCTCCCGCTCTGGTGTGCACAGCCCATTGAAATACATTACCCTAGCGGATCCGCACCCGCAAGCAGATCGCAAACTGCAGCGGAAACGCTCCGGTGTGCACTAGGCCTAAGTGAGTCTGTATTTCGCCTGGCTATAAGAACCCGAGAACAGACAAGAAAAGAAGGTAGGGGAAAAAAACGACAAAAAAAACGAAACTTTTTTTTTTTTTAAATTTTACTTTGGATGAACTCTACTTGCGCTACCCAGTTGCTGTGTCCCAAAAAAATCCATGACCGGGCCACTTTTTACATGTTTGCACTTTGCTCAGTGCAAGAAAAGGAGCGACAGCAACCCTCCCCTGGAGAGCTGCCAGCGGACTGGCAGGCAGAGCCCTGGCTGCAGCCCCTTATATAGCCTGGGCCCAAGCCCTTGTGACATCATCGGGTGACTTCCTGTGAGCACCTGCTGCTCAGGTGCCTGCATCAGTGGCAGGCAGTGAGTGTATGTGTAGCAGGCTAGGATGGCATCTCCTGTTTAGGCTTTTCGCTTCCTGGCCTGTGTCTTCCTCTTGTGGCACAAACCGCACGTCCAGACGCTCTGTTTTACGGGGAAAGAGGATGAACGCAGATAAACGCACTGTGTTTTCAAACAGCCAGAGCAAGCCTGCCAGGCTAGAGACTTGACTTCCTCTGCCCTCCACACTCTCTCCTAGCGTGTTGCCGGAATGCAGGGAGCCGGAAGCCTGCATTACTTTTCTTTTCGGCGCGGAGGCTCGACGGCTGTTCCGGCGGTGGGCGGTGCCATGCAGATGTAATCAGGCGGCAGCTGAGCCTGGCCCGGGCGTCTGCGTTTAGCACAGGTGCGCCCATCCCGGTGGCCCGGCAGGCCTGCAGAGGCAGTGGGAAGGGGGCCCCCCCTGGCAGCCGGCCGGGGTTAGCCGGCTGTGCCGTGCAGGGCTGTCCTGTGCGCTTTTTGCCGCTGCTGCATTAAGACTGAGGGTAGTTTGCCTTAGTTCCCATTGCAGTACCTCCAGGACCAGAGCACCCCAGAGCGGTTCTGCTGCGGTTTACGATCCGCTTGCGGGTGCGGATCCGCTAGGGTGATGTATTTCAATGGGCTGGTGCACACCAGAGCGGGAGGCGTTTTGCAGAAACGCATACTCCCGGGCTGCTGCAGATTTTGGATTGCGGATGCGTTTCTGCCTCAATGTTAAGTATAGGAAAAACGCAAGTTGTGTCGTGTCTGGTCTGCTTCCGTTTCTGCATCTGTGTCATTTATTTAGGCCTGGTGCACACCAAAAACTGCTAGCAGATCCGCAAAATGCTAGCAGATTTTGAAACGCTTTTTCTTATTTTTCTGCAGCGTTTCAGCTAGCGTTTTGCGATTTTGTGTAGCGTTTTTGGTGTAGTAGATTTCATGTATTGTTACAGTAAAGTTGTTACTGAACAGCTACTGTAACAAAAACCACCTGGCAAACCGCTCTGAAGTGCCGTTTTTCAGAGCGGTTTGTGGTTTTCCTATACTTAACATTGAGGCAGAAACGCATCCGCAATCCAAAATCTGCAGCAGCCCGGGAGTATGCGTTTCTGCAAAACGCCTCCCGCTCTGGTGTGCACCAGCCCATTGAAATACATTACCCTAGCGGATCCGCACCCGCAAGCAGATCGCAAACTGCAGCGGAAACGCTCCGGTGTGCACTAGGCCTAAGTGAGTCTGTATTTCGCCTGGCTATAAGAACCCGAGAACAGACAAGAAAAGAAGGTAGGGAAAAAAAACGACAAAAAAAAAAAAAAAAACGAAACTTTTTTTTTTTAATTTTACTTTGGATGAACTCTACTTGCGCTACCCAGTTGCTGTGTCCCAAAAAAATCCATGACCGGGCCACTTTTTACATGTTTGCACTTTGCTCAGTGCAAGAAAAGGAGCGACAGCAACCCTCCCCTGGAGAGCTGCCAGCGGACTGGCAGGCAGAGCCCTGGCTGCAGCCCCTTATATAGCCTGGGCCCAAGCCCTTGTGACATCATCGGGTGACTTCCTGTGAGCACCTGCTGCTCAGGTGCCTGCATCAGTGGCAGGCAGTGAGTGTATGTGTAGCAGGCTAGGATGGCATCTCCTGTTTAGGCTTTTCGCTTCCTGGCCTGTGTCTTCCTCTTGTGGCACAAACCGCACGTCCAGACGCTCTGTTTTACGGGGAAAGAGGATGAACGCAGATAAACGCACTGTGTTTTCAAACAGCCAGAGCAAGCCTGCCAGGCTAGAGACTTGACTTCCTCTGCCCTCCACACTCTCTCCTAGCGTGTTGCCGGAATGCAGGGAGCCGGAAGCCTGCATTACTTTTCTTTTCGGCGCGGAGGCTCGACGGCTGTTCCGGCGGTGGGCGGTGCCATGCAGATGTAATCAGGCGGCAGCTGAGCCTGGCCCGGGCGTCTGCGTTTAGCACAGGTGCGCCCATCCCGGTGGCCCGGCAGGCCTGCAGAGGCAGTGGGAAGGGGGCCCCCCCTGGCAGCCGGCCGGGGTTAGCCGGCTGTGCCGTGCAGGGCTGTCCTGTGCGCTTTTTGCCGCTGCTGCATTAAGACTGAGGGTAGTTTGCCTTAGTTCCCATTGCAGTACCTCCAGGACCAGAGCACCCCAGAGCGGTTCTGCTGCGGTTTACGATCCGCTTGCGGGTGCGGATCCGCTAGGGTAATGTATTTCAATGGGCTGGTGCACACCAGAGCGGGAGGCGTTTTGCAGAAACGCATACTCCCGGGCTGCTGCAGATTTTGGATTGCGGATGCGTTTCTGCCTCAATGTTAAGTATAGGAAAAACGCAAGTTGTGTCGTGTCTGGTCTGCTTCCGTTTCTGCATCTGTGTCATTTATTTAGGCCTGGTGCACACCAAAAACTGCTAGCAGATCCGCAAAATGCTAGCAGATTTTGAAACGCTTTTTCTTATTTTTCTGCAGCGTTTCAGCTAGCGTTTTGCGATTTTGTGTAGCGTTTTTGGTGTAGTAGATTTCATGTATTGTTACAGTAAAGTTGTTACTGAACAGCTACTGTAACAAAAACCGCCTGGCAAACCGCTCTGAAGTGCCGTTTTTCAGAGCGGTTTGTGGTTTTCCTATACTTAACATTGAGGCAGAAACGCATCCGCAATCCAAAATCTGCAGCAGCCCGGGAGTATGCGTTTCTGCAAAACGCCTCCCGCTCTGGTGTGCACCAGCCCATTGAAATACATTACCCTAGCGGATCCGCACCCGCAAGCAGATCGCAAACTGCAGCGGAAACGCTCCGGTGTGCACTAGGCCTAAGTGAGTCTGTATTTCGCCTGGCTATAAGAACCCGAGAACAGACAAGAAAAGAAGGTAGGGAAAAAAAACGACAAAAAAAAAAAAACGAAACTTTTTTTTTTTTTTTTTTTTTTTTAAATTTTACTTTGGATGAACTCTACTTGCGCTACCCAGTTGCTGTGTCCCAAAAAAATCCATGACCGGGCCACTTTTTACATGTTTGCACTTTGCTCAGTGCAAGAAAAGGAGCGACAGCAACCCTCCCCTGGAGAGCTGCCAGCGGACTGGCAGGCAGAGCCCTGGCTGCAGCCCCTTATATAGCCTGGGCCCAAGCCCTTGTGACATCATCGGGTGACTTCCTGTGAGCACCTGCTGCTCAGGTGCCTGCATCAGTGGCAGGCAGTGAGTGTATGTGTAGCAGGCTAGGATGGCATCTCCTGTTTAGGCTTTTCGCTTCCTGGCCTGTGTCTTCCTCTTGTGGCACAAACCGCACGTCCAGACGCTCTGTTTTACGGGGAAAGAGGATGAACGCAGATAAACGCACTGTGTTTTCAAACAGCCAGAGCAAGCCTGCCAGGCTAGAGACTTGACTTCCTCTGCCCTCCACACTCTCTCCTAGCGTGTTGCCGGAATGCAGGGAGCCGGAAGCCTGCATTACTTTTCTTTTCGGCGCGGAGGCTCGACGGCTGTTCCGGCGGTGGGCGGTGCCATGCAGATGTAATCAGGCGGCAGCTGAGCCTGGCCCGGGCGTCTGCGTTTAGCACAGGTGCGCCCATCCCGGTGGCCCGGCAGGCCTGCAGAGGCAGTGGGAAGGGGGCCCCCCCTGGCAGCCGGCCGGGGTTAGCCGGCTGTGCCGTGCAGGGCTGTCCTGTGCGCTTTTTGCCGCTGCTGCATTAAGACTGAGGGTAGTTTGCCTTAGTTCCCATTGCAGTACCTCCAGGACCAGAGCACCCCAGAGCGGTTCTGCTGCGGTTTATGATCCGCTTGCGGGTGCGGATCCGCTAGGGTAATGTATTTCAATGGGCTGGTGCACACCAGAGCGGGAGGCGTTTTGCAGAAACGCATACTCCCGGGCTGCTGCAGATTTTGGATTGCGGATGCGTTTCTGCCTCAATGTTAAGTATAGGAAAAACGCAAGTTGTGTCGTGTCTGGTCTGCTTCCGTTTCTGCATCTGTGTCATTTATTTAGGCCTGGTGCACACCAAAAACTGCTAGCAGATCCGCAAAATGCTAGCAGATTTTGAAACGCTTTTTCTTATTTTTCTGCAGCGTTTCAGCTAGCGTTTTGCGATTTTGTGTAGCGTTTTTGGTGTAGTAGATTTCATGTATTGTTACAGTAAAGTTGTTACTGAACAGCTACTGTAACAAAAACCGCCTGGCAAACCGCTCTGAAGTGCCGTTTTTCAGAGCGGTTTGTGGTTTTCCTATACTTAACATTGAGGCAGAAACGCATCCGCAATCCAAAATCTGCAGCAGCCCGGGAGTATGCGTTTCTGCAAAACGCCTCCCGCTCTGGTGTGCACCAGCCCATTGAAATACATTACCCTAGCGGATCCGCACCCGCAAGCAGATCGCAAACTGCAGCGGAAACGCTCCGGTGTGCACTAGGCCTAAGTGAGTCTGTATTTCGCCTGGCTATAAGAACCCGAGAACAGACAAGAAAAGAAGGTAGGGAAAAAAAACGACAAAAAAAAAAAAAAAAACGAAACTTTTTTTTTTTTTTTTTTTTTTTAAATTTTACTTTGGATGAACTCTACTTGCGCTACCCAGTTGCTGTGTCCCAAAAAAATCCATGACCGGGCCACTTTTTACATGTTTGCACTTTGCTCAGTGCAAGAAAAGGAGCGACAGCAACCCTCCCCTGGAGAGCTGCCAGCGGACTGGCAGGCAGAGCCCTGGCTGCAGCCCCTTATATAGCCTGGGCCCAAGCCCTTGTGACATCATCGGGTGACTTCCTGTGAGCACCTGCTGCTCAGGTGCCTGCATCAGTGGCAGGCAGTGAGTGTATGTGTAGCAGGCTAGGATGGCATCTCCTGTTTAGGCTTTTCGCTTCCTGGCCTGTGTCTTCCTCTTGTGGCACAAACCGCACGTCCAGACGCTCTGTTTTACGGGGAAAGAGGATGAACGCAGATAAACGCACTGTGTTTTCAAACAGCCAGAGCAAGCCTGCCAGGCTAGAGACTTGACTTCCTCTGCCCTCCACACTCTCTCCTAGCGTGTTGCCGGAATGCAGGGAGCCGGAAGCCTGCATTACTTTTCTTTTCGGCGCGGAGGCTCGACGGCTGTTCCGGCGGTGGGTGGTGCCATGCAGATGTAATCAGGCGGCAGCTGAGCCTGGCCCGGGCGTCTGCGTTTAGCACAGGTGCGCCCATCCCGGTGGCCCGGCAGGCCTGCAGAGGCAGTGGGAAGGGGGCCCCCCCTGGCAGCCGGCCGGGGTTAGCCGGCTGTGCCGTGCAGGGCTGTCCTGTGCGCTTTTTGCCGCTGCTGCATTAAGACTGAGGGTAGTTTGCCTTAGTTCCCATTGCAGTACCTCCAGGACCAGAGCACCCCAGAGCGGTTCTGCTGCGGTTTACGATCCGCTTGCGGGTGCGGATCCGCTAGGGTAATGGTCCGGTGTTGCCGGTGAGGATGTCGTCGGAGGGATTGCGCCGCACGCTACGGTTCCTGGTCCAACCAGAGTATAGATCACAGATTAACATCGATAAAGTCGTGGAAGAAGTACTCTTCAAGACCCTAAAGCTGAAGGTAATGGAAATTAGGATGATACAAGATTTCCAATCACAAGGCATTTATGATGTTACATTCCATTCTGAGCCTGATTGTTTAAATACATACGAAGAGGCGAAAAAGAAATGGGATATTGGAATACTGCAGTATATGACTGTTGAGCCGATGTTTATGCTGCAAGAAACTATGTTGACAGTCCATATGTACAACCCGTTTATTGATCTGGGGGTTGTGAATTGTAATTTAAGAAAATACTGTTCCTCTGTTAAAGGTGGTGAGCCTGTCTTAAATAAGTACGGCATCATGACCGGAAAATACCGGTTTTTTGTGAAGTTTCGTGAAGACCGTCAGGGGATTGGAGGGGTGATGAGACCCCCTGCAGTGTTTAACTGGGGTGGAGAACGTGGCTTCCTCTTCTATAGGGATATGCCACGGTACTGCCGCTTGTGTAACAAATACGGGCATACCAGTGATGTGTGCGATGTGGGCCGTTGCTGCAGGCACTGTGACAGTCCTGCGCATGGTACCGGAGCATGCCCTGGTAAGAAGAAATGTTTTGTGTGTGGAGAGATGGGGCACTATGCCGCTCATTGTCGGAACAGGAGAGGTGCCCGGCTCTATACTGATGTTGTGAGTGATGGTGGACGCGCTGAAGAGGACTCTGATACTGAGCAGGAGTTGCCGCAAATAGTGCGGGAGAATTGGGTGCGCAGAGAGCGGGACACGCCCCCTGCCGCGGCTGCTGCGTCTGTCCCGGAGCCGGCTGCTGCTGGCAATGATGGGGAGCGGCGAGTGACTGATGAATCGGTCACCGCTGTCTCGCAGACTGCACAGCTGAGCGGGGAGGCAGATGAATCTAAAGGTGCTGCTGTTGGAGAAAGTGCTGAGGGTTCGGTGCGAGCTGCGGATGACCCTGGGCTGGCTGCCGTGCTGACACCTGAACCTGCTTCTGTTTTACAGAATGTGGGGGATAGTGGAGGAGGCGCTGGGACATGTAGTCCCATAGAGCAGTTAGTTTCAGGAGAGCAGCGAGAAGAGGGGGCGGAGCTACAGATAATTGAGGATGAAGATGTGGCTTTAGATTTGAATGCTCCAATCCCAATATTGGATTATGAAGATCAATGTGCTAATTGGTCTGTGCAGGAGGAGGAGTTTGAAGATGCAGATTTGGAGGAGGAGTCTGAGGAGCCCTCAGAAATGGATACTGTGGGCAGTGAAGCCTCAGATGAGGAGGATGATAAATCTCTTACCTGTGGTCAGAGACAGAGGCAGGATAGTGGAGAAGAGGAATTGTCTAATAAAAGATATAAGCTAGACAACTCGGATGTGTTAGAAGAAGTATTTGCAGATACTTTACCTGAGAGTCCTGCAGGAGGTAGTCGTCCAGAGGATTCACCTGGGTCTCCTGCCCAGCCGTTCTTGCAAGCAGAGGACGTGGTTCAGTTCGCAGAGACCTGCAAAATTAAGGGGAAAGGGAGAGGGAGAGGGAGAGGGAGGGGGAGGAAAGATAAAGGGAGTAAAAAATGATTAGTGGTATATTGTTTATGGTAAGCTCATTTCCTGTAATATGAAGATATAAATGGTGAACTTGAAGCTGTTGTCAGTCAATGTCCGCGGTATGCGAACATTGCATAGGAGGGCAGCGATTCTTGATACTTTACAACATCACAATATGGATATCTTGGTAGTACAGGAATGCTCTTTGGCCGCAATACCTGGGCCAGAGGAATGGGATGGGGAGGTTGTATGGTCGGTGGGGTGTCACTCTAAGAGTGAAGGTGTTGGGGTGCTTATTAAAAATAGGAATATTAAAATTATCAGTTATGTTATTATTGTACCAGGCAGGTTAGTATTAAGTGTTTTGAGTTATTTTGGGCAACAGTTTCGCCTATTTTCTGTTTACGCTCCTGCTGAGAAGCAGGAAAGAATAGATTTCTTAGAAATAGTACGTTTGTATTTGCCTGGCCGAATGGATACGGTGGTTGCAGGGGATTTCAATTTAATTAGGGATAAGCGGGATAGAGAGGGGCGTGGAGAATCCGGGTTGGATATTTCAAGTAAAAATTTTAATTTATTAATAGAGGATTTCTCGCTGAAGGACGCGTTTAAAGAAATTAATGACGCACCTAAATTTACATTTTTTTCAGATAAAGGGACTGTGAAGTCTAGAATTGACTATGTGTTAGGTTCCAAATTTATTGAATTTTTACGTTTTAGGGCTATAGTGTGTTCTTTTTCAGACCATAGAGGGTTGTGGGTGGAATTTACAGTAGGGGAGAAGGTTATTTTTGGTAGGGGGGTGTGGAAATTGAACGCTTCCTTATTAGAGGATGAGATTATTGTTAATAAGTTTACTGTGATGTGGGATTTATGGAGGATGAAAAAGGGGAGGTTTGGGGATATATTGATATGGTGGGATTGGGTAAAGGGAAAAATAGCGAGCTTCTTTCGTGATTGTAGCTTTCAAAAAGCAGCTGAATGTAGGAGGAGGGAGGAGGAGGTTAATTTAAGGTTACAAACTTTATATAGGTTTAGGAATTTGGGTCATGAAGTGGAGAGGGAAATTAATGAAGTTAGGAGGGAGAGGAATAAATTACTGGAGGACAGGGGGAAAAAAATTGTGTTCAGTGCAAAGGTTGAAAATCTAGAAGAAAACGAAAAATGCTCAAGGTATTTCTTTAAAAGAGCTTTTCGGAGGCGAGAAATCCTTTTGTCGGTTATGGATGGGGGTGTGGAAGTAATGGGTGAAAAGGTATTTGATGTGGTAAGAAAGTTCTATGAAGAACTATATAGTGGCAAGAATGTGGGTAGTGAGGTGGATATGAATGAATATTTGGATTGTCTGGGTGAAGGATTGAGTGAGGCGGATAGAAGTGTGTTAGAGAGAATGTTGGGGGAAGATGAGATCTTTGATGCAATTAAGAAAATGCCTATGAATAAGACGCCGGGGAAAGACGGTCTTTCCAGGGAATTTTATGTCCGTGTGTGGCATATAATTAAGGGGGAGTTTGTGGAAGTGATGTTGTTTTGTTTTCTGAATGGATGTTTGGCCCCTTCAATGAGGGAGGGGGTAATTACGTTATTATTTAAGAAGGGGGATAAGAGGGAAGTGAAAAATTGGAGGCCCATTACACTATTGAACACGGATTACAAGGTGTTGGCAAAAATAATTGCGAATAGAGTGAAGGTGGTGGTGGATAGTGTTATCTGTGAGGCACAGACGTGTGCTATACCGGGGAGACGTATCTCTGATAATTTAATTCTGTTAAGAGATATTATTTTTTATTGCAGAAGTAATAATAATAGATTAATTATTGAATCAATAGATTTGGAAAAGGCTTACGATCGGGTGAGTCATTGTTTTTTATTTAAAGTCCTTAAGAAATTGGGGTTCCCGGATACTATAATGAGGGTTATTAAAGGGTTATATATGGATATCAGTAGCCAGGTTATTGTGAATGGAAATTTAAGTGATAGTTTTATGGTAAGGTCTGGAGTTAGGCAGGGATGCCCTCTGTCTCCACTGGTATTTATTTTTTGTATCGAGCCTTTGTTGAGATCTGTACAGAGGGATGTAAGGTGTAAGGGGATTATGGTACCTGGAAGTGGGGGTCAGTATGTTAAAGTCTTATCCTATATGGATGATGTATGTTTTGTGTGTTCATCGTTGGGGGATGTGAGGTGGATGAATGGTCAGTTGGAGAGGTATTGTAAGGTGTCTGGTATGAGTGTGAATTGGGGAAAGTGTAAGGTGTGTAGTTTGGGGAAGGATGTGGAAATTGAGGTTGAGAGAGTTGAGAAGGTGAGAGAGATTGAGGTGTTGGGGATAATTTTTGATCCCAGTTTAAAGGGGAAGAGTGCGTATAAAGAACTGTTTATAAAAATTAAAAATAAGCTTGATTTTTGGAAGATGAGGCGGTTATCATTTAGGGGTAAAATACTAGTGATTAAGGCGGTGATTCTTCCGCTAATATTATACACAGCTAGGGTGGTGCCACCAGCCAAGAGCTGGATCAAGAAAGTTAAAAGAATCTTGTTCTTGTTTTTCTGGAGTTCAAAAATGGAGAGGTGTGGGAGGGAAAAAATAGAAAAAAAGGTGATTTTGGGAGGTTTCGGGTTGCCGGAACTAGAACTATTTGTCAATTTACATTATTGGTTGAATTTGTTTCATATTTTAAGTTTAAATAATATGGTGAGTCGTATGACAACTTTCCTCTTTGGCTGGTATTTAATCAGTTGGGGATTTATGGTTAAAGACTTGAGAAGGCCTTATGCGTTGGTGGTACCACAATTTTATTTATGTTTAAAAAAAAATTTTGAAAAATTTGATTTGAAGAGGTTGGGTCTAGAAAGCAAAGATAAAACTAAGGTGAAGGGGTGGTTAATGAGTAAAGAGGTTCCGAATTGTATTCCGTGTTTGAACAATAAACAGATAGAGCAAACTTGGAAGAAGTTTTTGTATAAGGGGGTATCAGGGGTACAAATGGATGTGACGTGGATGACTTTTTTAGGTTGTCTACCCACAAGAGAATTTCTTAAAAAAAGGGATTTAGTAAGGAAGGACGAGTGTCCAAGGGAAGGATGTGGAGGTAGTGAAAACACGTGTCATTTGTTTTGGGGGTGCAAGTTTGCCCAAGAAGTTAGGGGTGAATTGAGATTATTTTTTGCAGAAATTTTTGATGTCAGGGTGTTTTCTTTTGTGATGATGATGACTGGGTGGTGTTTAGAGTCTGAGAGTAAGGAGAAGAAGAGATTAGTGTGGTTGTTGAGTGTGGTGTATAAGTCAGTGATGTGGGATGTTAGGAATTTGTTAGTGTTTAAAAAAGTGGAGTTGAGTGTGAAAGATACTGTTAAAATTGTATTGTCAAGGCTATATACGGTGTATATGTTTGATAAAAAACAACTTGGAAAGTGTAAAGCGGACAGCTTATGGCAGACAATCAGATGGAAATATTTTGTGTAGTCTGGCCAAAGTAGTAGTTGTGTACAGATGTTAAGTTAGGAAGTTTTGTTTCCTAAAATATATATTTTATTTAAAAAAAAAAAAAAATAAATAAAAAAAAAAAAAAAAACTATGAATATACTTACCGGAGATGATGTTTCGAACGAACCAAAATCTTTGTTTTGGAATGGTGTAAAGTCGTTCCTGTAAACAAAAAGAGAGATGGTTCGATGACTGACCGGAGAAGAAGAAAAAAAAAAAAAAAAAAAAAAAAATGTATTTCAATGGGCTGGTGCACACCAGAGCGGGAGGCGTTTTGCAGAAACGCATACTCCCGGGCTGCTGCAGATTTTGGATTGCGGATGCGTTTCTGCCTCAATGTTAAGTATAGGAAAAACGCAAGTTGTGTCGTGTCTGGTCTGCTTCCGTTTCTGCATCTGTGTCATTTATTTAGGCCTGGTGCACACCAAAAACTGCTAGCAGATCCGCAAAATGCTAGCAGATTTTGAAACGCTTTTTCTTATTTTTCTGCAGCGTTTCAGCTAGCGTTTTGCGATTTTGTGTAGCGTTTTTGGTGTAGTAGATTTCATGTATTGTTACAGTAAAGTTGTTACTGAACAGCTACTGTAACAAAAACCGCCTGGCAAACCGCTCTGAAGTGCCGTTTTTCAGAGCGGTTTGTGGTTTTCCTATACTTAACATTGAGGCAGAAACGCATCCGCAATCCAAAATCTGCAGCAGCCCGGGAGTATGCGTTTCTGCAAAACGCCTCCCGCTCTGGTGTGCACCAGCCCATTGAAATACATTACCCTAGCGGATCCGCACCCGCAAGCAGATCGCAAACTGCAGCGGAAACGCTCCGGTGTGCACTAGGCCTAAGTGAGTCTGTATTTCGCCTGGCTATAAGAACCCGAGAACAGACAAGAAAAGAAGGTAGGGAAAAAAAACGACAAAAAAAACGAAACTTTTTTTTTTTTTTTTTTAAATTTTACTTTGGATGAACTCTACTTGCGCTACCCAGTTGCTGTGTCCCAAAAAAATCCATGACCGGGCCACTTTTTACATGTTTGCACTTTGCTCAGTGCAAGAAAAGGAGCGACAGCAACCCTCCCCTGGAGAGCTGCCAGCGGACTGGCAGGCAGAGCCCTGGCTGCAGCCCCTTATATAGCCTGGGCCCAAGCCCTTGTGACATCATCGGGTGACTTCCTGTGAGCACCTGCTGCTCAGGTGCCTGCATCAGTGGCAGGCAGTGAGTGTATGTGTAGCAGGCTAGGATGGCATCTCCTGTTTAGGCTTTTCGCTTCCTGGCCTGTGTCTTCCTCTTGTGGCACAAACCGCACGTCCAGACGCTCTGTTTTACGGGGAAAGAGGATGAACGCAGATAAACGCACTGTGTTTTCAAACAGCCAGAGCAAGCCTGCCAGGCTAGAGACTTGACTTCCTCTGCCCTCCACACTCTCTCCTAGCGTGTTGCCGGAATGCAGGGAGCCGGAAGCCTGCATTACTTTTCTTTTCGGCGCGGAGGCTCGACGGCTGTTCCGGCGGTGGGCGGTGCCATGCAGATGTAATCAGGCGGCAGCTGACCCTGGCCCGGGCGTCTGCGTTTAGCACAGGTGCGCCCATCCCGGTGGCCCGGCAGGCCTGCAGAGGCAGTGGGAAGGGGGCCCCCCCTGGCAGCCGGCCAGGGTTAGCCGGCTGTGCCGTGCAGGTCTGTCCTGTGCGCTTTTTGCCGCTGCTGCATTAAGACTGAGGGTAGTTTGCCTTAGTTCCCATTGCAGTACCTCCAGGACCAGAGCACCCCAGAGCGGTTCTGCTGCGGTTTACGATCCGCTTGCGGGTGCGGATCCGCTAGGGTAATGTATTTCAATGGGCTGGTGCACACCAGAGAGGGAGGCGTTTTGCAGAAACGCATACTCCCGGGCTGCTGCAGATTTTGGATTGCGGATGCGTTTCTGCCTCAATGTTAAGTATAGGAAAAACGCAAGTTGTGTCGTGTCTGGTCTGCTTCCGTTTCTGCATCTGTGTCATTTATTTAGGCCTGGTGCACACCAAAAACTGCTAGCAGATCCGCAAAATGCTAGCAGATTTTGAAACGCTTTTTCTTATTTTTCTGCAGCGTTTCAGCTAGCGTTTTGCGATTTTGTGTAGCGTTTTTGGTGTAGTAGATTTCATGTATTGTTACAGTAAAGTTGTTACTGAACAGCTACTGTAACAAAAACCGCCTGGCAAACCGCTCTGAAGTGCCGTTTTTCAGAGCGGTTTGTGGTTTTCCTATACTTAACATTGAGGCAGAAACGCATCCGCAATCCAAAATCTGCAGCAGCCCGGGAGTATGCGTTTCTGCAAAACGCCTCCCGCTCTGGTGTGCACCAGCCCATTGAAATACATTACCCTAGCGGATCCGCACCCGCAAGCAGATCGCAAACTGCAGCGGAAACGCTCCAGTGTGCACTAGGCCTACGTGAGTCTGTATTTCGCCTGGCTATAAGAACCCGAGAACAGACAAGAAAAGAAGGTAGGGAAAAAAAACGACAAAAAAAAAACGAAACTTTTTTTTTTTTTTTTTTTTAATTTTACTTTGGATGAACTCTACTTGCGCTACCCAGTTGCTGTGTCCCAAAAAAATCCATGACCGGGCCACTTTTTACATGTTTGCACTTTGCTCAGTGCAAGAAAAGGAGCGACAGCAACCCTCCCCTGGAGAGCTGCCAGCGGACTGGCAGGCAGAGCCCTGGCTGCAGCCCCTTATATAGCCTGGGCCCAAGCCCTTGTGACATCATCGGGTGACTTCCTGTGAGCACCTGCTGCTCAGGTGCCTGCATCAGTGGCAGGCAGTGAGTGTATGTGTAGCAGGCTAGGATGGCATCTCCTGTTTAGGCTTTTCGCTTCCTGGCCTGTGTCTTCCTCTTGTGGCACAAACCGCACGTCCAGACGCTCTGTTTTACGGGGAAAGAGGATGAACGCAGATAAACGCACTGTGTTTTCAAACAGCCAGAGCAAGCCTGCCAGGCTAGAGACTTGACTTCCTCTGCCCTCCACACTCTCTCCTAGCGTGTTGCCGGAATGCAGGGAGCCGGAAGCCTGCATTACTTTTCTTTTCGGCGCGGAGGCTCGACGGCTGTTCCGGCGGTGGGCGGTGCCATGCAGATGTAATCAGGCGGCAGCTGAGCCTGGCCCGGGCGTCTGCGTTTAGCACAGGTGCGCCCATCCCGGTGGCCCGGCAGGCCTGCAGAGGCAGTGGGAAGGGGGCCCCCCCTGGCAGCCGGCCGGGGTTAGCCGGCTGTGCCGTGCAGGGCTGTCCTGTGCGCTTTTTGCCGCTGCTGCATTAAGACTGAGGGTAGTTTGCCTTAGTTCCCATTGCAGTACCTCCAGGACCAGAGCACCCCAGAGCGGTTCTGCTGCGGTTTACGATCCGCTTGCGGGTGTGGATCCGCTAGGGTAATGTATTTCAATGGGCTGGTGCAAACCAGAGCGGGAGGCGTTTTGCAGAAACGCATACTCCCGGGCTGCTGCAGATTTTGGATTGCGGATGCGTTTCTGCCTCAATGTTAAGTATAGGAAAAACGCAAGTTGTGTCGTGTCTGGTCTGCTTCCGTTTCTGCATCTGTGTCATTTATTTAGGCCTGGTGCACACCAAAAACTGCTAGCAGATCCGCAAAATGCTAGCAGATTTTGAAACGCTTTTTCTTATTTTTCTGCAGCGTTTCAGCTAGCGTTTTGCGATTTTGTGTAGCGTTTTTGGTGTAGTAGATTTCATGTATTGTTACAGTAAAGTTGTTACTGAACAGCTACTGTAACAAAAACCGCCTGGCAAACCGCTCTGAAGTGCCGTTTTTCAGAGCGGTTTGTGGTTTTCCTATACTTAACATTGAGGCAGAAACGCATCCGCAATCCAAAATCTGCAGCAGCCCGGGAGTATGCGTTTCTGCAAAACGCCTCCCGCTCTGGTGTGCACCAGCCCATTGAAATACATTACCCTAGCGGATCCGCACCCGCAAGCAGATCGCAAACTGCAGCGGAAACGCTCCGGTGTGCACTAGGCCTAAGTGAGTCTGTATTTCGCCTGGCTATAAGAACCCGAGAACAGACAAGAAAAGAAGGTAGGGAAAAAAAACGACAAAAAAAAAAAAAACGAAACTTTTTTTTTTTTTTTTTTTTTTTTAATTTTACTTTGGATGAACTCTACTTGCGCTACCCAGTTGCTGTGTCCCAAAAAAATCCATGACCGGGCCACTTTTTACATGTTTGCACTTTGCTCAGTGCAAGAAAAGGAGCGACAGCAACCCTCCCCTGGAGAGCTGCCAGCGGACTGGCAGGCAGAGCCCTGGCTGCAGCCCCTTATATAGCCTGGGCCCAAGCCCTTGTGACATCATCGGGTGACTTCCTGTGAGCACCTGCTGCTCAGGTGCCTGCATCAGTGGCAGGCAGTGAGTGTATGTGTAGCAGGCTAGGATGGCATCTCCTGTTTAGGCTTTTCGCTTCCTGGCCTGTGTCTTCCTCTTGTGGCACAAACCGCACGTCCAGACGCTCTGTTTTACGGGGAAAGAGGATGAACGCAGATAAACGCACTGTGTTTTCAAACAGCCAGAGCAAGCCTGCCAGGCTAGAGACTTGACTTCCTCTGCCCTCCACACTCTCTCCTAGCGTGTTGCCGGAATGCAGGGAGCCGGAAGCCTGCATTACTTTTCTTTTCGGCGCGGAGGCTCGACGGCTGTTCCGGCGGTGGGCGGTGCCATGCAGATGTAATCAGGCGGCAGCTGAGCCTGGCCCGGGCGTCTGCGTTTAGCACAGGTGCGCCCATCCCGGTGGCCCGGCAGGCCTGCAGAGGCAGTGGGAAGGGGGCCCCCCCTGGCAGCCGGCCGGGGTTAGCCGGCTGTGCCGTGCAGGGCTGTCCTGTGCGCTTTTTGCCGCTGCTGCATTAAGACTGAGGGTAGTTTGCCTTAGTTCCCATTGCAGTACCTCCAGGACCAGAGCACCCCAGAGCGGTTCTGCTGCGGTTTACGATCCGCTTGCGGGTGCGGATCCGCTAGGGTAATGTATTTCAATGGGCTGGTGCACACCAGAGCGGGAGGCGTTTTGCAGAAACGCATACTCCCGGGCTGCTGCAGATTTTGGATTGCGGATGCGTTTCTGCCTCAATGTTAAGTATAGGAAAAACGCAAGTTGTGTCGTGTCTGGTCTGCTTCCGTTTCTGCATCTGTGTCATTTATTTAGGCCTGGTGCACACCAAAAACTGCTAGCAGATCCGCAAAATGCTAGCAGATTTTGAAACGCTTTTTCTTATTTTTCTGCAGCGTTTCAGCTAGCGTTTTGCGATTTTGTGTAGCGTTTTTGGTGTAGTAGATTTCATGTATTGTTACAGTAAAGTTGTTACTGAACAGCTACTGTAACAAAAACCGCCTGGCAAACCGCTCTGAAGTGCCGTTTTTCAGAGCGGTTTGTGGTTTTCCTATACTTAACATTGAGGCAGAAACGCATCCGCAATCCAAAATCTGCAGCAGCCCGGGAGTATGCGTTTCTGCAAAACGCCTCCCGCTCTGGTGTGCACCAGCCCATTGAAATACATTACCCTAGCGGATCCGCACCCGCAAGCAGATCGCAAACTGCAGCGGAAACGCTCCGGTGTGCACTAGGCCTAAGTAAGTCTGTATTTCGCCTGGCTATAAGAACCCGAGAACAGACAAGAAAAGAAGGTAGGGAAAAAAAACGACAAAAAAAAAACGAAACTCTTTTTTTTTTTTTTTTTTTTAAATTTTACTTTGGATGAACTCTACTTGCGCTACCCAGTTGCTGTGTCCCAAAAAAATCCATGACCGGGCCACTTTTTACATGTTTGCACTTTGCTCAGTGCAAGAAAAGGAGCGACAGCAACCCTCCCCTGGAGAGCTGCCAGCGGACTGGCAGGCAGAGCCCTGGCTGCAGCCCCTTATATAGCCTGGGCCCAAGCCCTTGTGACATCATCGGGTGACTTCCTGTGAGCACCTGCTGCTCAGGTGCCTGCATCAGTGGCAGGCAGTGAGTGTATGTGTAGCAGGCTAGGATGGCATCTCCTGTTTAGGCTTTTCGCTTCCTGGCCTGTGTCTTCCTCTTGTGGCACAAACCGCACGTCCAGACGCTCTGTTTTACGGGGAAAGAGGATGAACGCAGATAAACGCACTGTGTTTTCAAACAGCCAGAGCAAGCCTGCCAGGCTAGAGACTTGACTTCCTCTGCCCTCCACACTCTCTCCTAGCGTGTTGCCGGAATGCAGGGAGCCGGAAGCCTGCATTACTTTTCTTTTCGGCGCGGAGGCTCGACGGCTGTTCCGGCGGTGGGCGGTGCCATGCAGATGTAATCAGGCGGCAGCTGAGCCTGGCCCGGGCGTCTGCGTTTAGCACAGGTGCGCCCATCCCGGTGGCCCGGCAGGCCTGCAGAGGCAGTGGGAAGGGGGCCCCCCCTGGCAGCCGGCCGGGGTTAGCCGGCTGTGCCGTGCAGGGCTGTCCTGTGCGCTTTTTGCTGCTGCTGCATTAAGACTGAGGGTAGTTTGCCTTAGTTCCAGTGTTGCCAACTCATCCCTTTAATTACTGACACATCTAAGGTATACAGGTTCTGGGGCTATTTGCACATCATCAGTGCCTTAACTGCATCTACTTAGCCACAAAACCTGTATGATTCATATGTGTCAGTAATTAAAGGGATGAGTTGGCAACACTGCTTAGTTCCCATTGCAGTACCTCCAGGACCAGAGCACCCCAGAGCAGTTCTGCTGCGGTTTACGATCCGCTTGCGGGTGCGGATCCGCTAGGGTAATGTATTTCAATGGGCTGGTGCACACCAGAGCGGGAGGCGTTTTGCAGAAACGCATACTCCCGGGCTGCTGCAGATTTTGGATTGCGGATGCGTTTCTGCCTCAATGTTAAGTATAGGAAAAACGCAAGTTGTGTCGTGTCTGGTCTGCTTCCGTTTCTGCATCTGTGTCATTTATTTAGGCCTGGTGCACACCAAAAACTGCTAGCAGATCCGCAAAATGCAAGCAGATTTTGAAACGCTTTTTCTTATTTTTCTGCAGCGTTTCAGCTAGCGTTTTGCGATTTTGTGTAGCGTTTTTGGTGTAGTAGATTTCATGTATTGTTACAGTAAAGTTGTTACTGAACAGCTACTGTAACAAAAACCGCCTGGCAAACCGCTCTGAAGTGCCGTTTTTCAGAGCGGTTTGTGGTTTTCCTATACTTAACATTGAGGCAGAAACGCATCCGCAATCCAAAATCTGCAGCAGCCCGGGAGTATGCGTTTCTGCAAAACGCCTCCCGCTCTGGTGTGCACCAGCCCATTGAAATACATTACCCTAGCGGATCCGCACCCGCAAGCAGATCGCAAACTGCAGCGGAAACGCTCCGGTGTGCACTAGGCCTAAGTGAGTCTGTATTTCGCCTGGCTATAAGAACCCGAGAACAGACAAGAAAAGAAGGTAGGGAATAAAAACGACAAAAAAAAAAAAAACCGAAACTTTTTTTTTTTTTTTTTTTTAAATTTTACTTTGGATGAACTCTACTTGCGCTACCCAGTTGCTGTGTCCCAAAAAAATCCATGACCGGGCCACTTTTTACATGTTTGCACTTTGCTCAGTGCAAGAAAAGGAGCGACAGCAACCCTCCCCTGGAGAGCTGCCAGCGGACTGGCAGGCAGAGCCCTGGCTGCAGCCCCTTATATAGCCTGGGCCCAAGCCCTTGTGACATCATCGGGTGACTTCCTGTGAGCACCTGCTGCTCAGGTGCCTGCATCAGTGGCAGGCAGTGAGTGTATGTGTAGCAGGCTAGGATGGCATCTCCTGTTTAGGCTTTTCGCTTCCTGGCCTGTGTCTTCCTCTTGTGGCACAAACCGCACGTCCAGACGCTCTGTTTTACGGGGAAAGAGGATGAACGCAGATAAACGCACTGTGTTTTCAAACAGCCAGAGCAAGCCTGCCAGGCTAGAGACTTGACTTCCTCTGCCCTCCACACTCTCTCCTAGCGTGTTGCCGGAATGCAGGGAGCCGGAAGCCTGCATTACTTTTCTTTTCGGCGCGGAGGCTCGACGGCTGTTCCGGCGGTGGGCGGTGCCATGCAGATGTAATCAGGCGGCAGCTGAGCCTGGCCCGGGCGTCTGCGTTTAGCACAGGTGCGCCCATCCCGGTGGCCCGGCAGGCCTGCAGAGGCAGTGGGAAGGGGGCCCCCCCTGGCAGCCGGCCGGGGTTAGCCGGCTGTGCCGTGCAGGGCTGTCCTGTGCGCTTTTTGCCGCTGCTGCATTAAGACTGAGGGTAGTTTGCCTTAGTTCCCATTGCAGTACCTCCAGGACCAGAGCACCCCAGAGCGGTTCTGCTGCGGTTTACGATCCGCTTGCGGGTGCGGATCCGCTAGGGTAATGTATTTCAATGGGCTGGTGCACACCAGAGCGGGAGGCGTTTTGCAGAAACGCATACTCCCGGGCTGCTGCAGATTTTGGATTGCGGATGCGTTTCTGCCTCAATGTTAAGTATAGGAAAAACGCAAGTTGTGTCGTGTCTGGTCTGCTTCCGTTTCTGCATCTGTGTCATTTATTTAGGCCTGGTGCACACCAAAAACTGCTAGCAGATCCGCAAAATGCTAGCAGATTTTGAAACGCTTTTTCTTATTTTTCTGCAGCGTTTCAGCTAGCGTTTTGCGATTTTGTGTAGCGTTTTTGGTGTAGTAGATTTCATGTATTGTTACAGTAAAGTTGTTACTGAACAGCTACTGTAACAAAAACCGCCTGGCAAACCGCTCTGAAGTGCCGTTTTTCAGAGCGGTTTGTGGTTTTCCTATACCTAACATTGAGGCAGAAACGCATCCGCAATCCAAAATCTGCAGCAGCCCGGGAGTATGCGTTTCTGCAAAACGCCTCCCGCTCTGGTGTGCACCAGCCCATTGAAATACATTACCCTAGCGGATCCGCACCCGCAAGCAGATCGCAAACTGCAGCGGAAACGCTCCGGTGTGCACTAGGCCTAAGTGAGTCTGTATTTCGCCTGGCTATAAGAACCCGAGAACAGACAAGAAAAGAAGGTAGGGAAAAAAAACGACAAAAAAAAAAAACGAAACTTTTTTTTTTTTTTTTAAATTTTACTTTGGATGAACTCTACTTGCGCTACCCAGTTGCTGTGTCCCAAAAAAATCCATGACCGGGCCACTTTTTACATGTTTGCACTTTGCTCAGTGCAAGAAAAGGAGCGACAGCAACCCTCCCCTGGAGAGCTGCCAGCGGACTGGCAGGCAGAGCCCTGGCTGCAGCCCCTTATATAGCCTGGGCCCAAGCCCTTGTGACATCATCGGGTGACTTCCTGTGAGCACCTGCTGCTCAGGTGCCTGCATCAGTGGCAGGCAGTGAGTGTATGTGTAGCAGGCTAGGATGGCATCTCCTGTTTAGGCTTTTCGCTTCCTGGCCTGTGTCTTCCTCTTGTGGCACAAACCGCACGTCCAGACGCTCTGTTTTACGGGGAAAGAGGATGAACGCAGATAAACGCACTGTGTTTTCAAACAGCCAGAGCAAGCCTGCCAGGCTAGAGACTTGACTTCCTCTGCCCTCCACACTCTCTCCTAGCGTGTTGCCGGAATGCAGGGAGCCGGAAGCCTGCATTACTTTTCTTTTCGGCGCGGAGGCTCGACGGCTGTTCCGGCGGTGGGCGGTGCCATGCAGATGTAATCAGGCGGCAGCTGAGCCTGGCCCGGGCGTCTGCGTTTAGCACAGGTGCGCCCATCCCGGTGGCCCGGCAGGCCTGCAGAGGCAGTGGGAAGGGGGCCCCCCCTGGCAGCCGGCCGGGGTTAGCCGGCTGTGCCATGCAGGGCTGTCCTGTGCGCTTTTTGCCGCTGCTGCATTAAGACTGAGGGTAGTTTGCCTTAGTTCCCATTGCAGTACCTCCAGGACCAGAGCACCCCAGAGCGGTTCTGCTGCGGTTTACGATCCGCTTGCGGGTGTGGATCCGCTAGGGTAATGTATTTCAATGGGCTGGTGCAAACCAGAGCGGGAGGCGTTTTGCAGAAACGCATACTCCCGGGCTGCTGCAGATTTTGGATTGCGGATGCGTTTCTGCCTCAATGTTAAGTATAGGAAAAACGCAAGTTGTGTCGTGTCTGGTCTGCTTCCGTTTCTGCATCTGTGTCATTTATTTAGGCCTGGTGCACACCAAAAACTGCTAGCAGATCCGCAAAATGCTAGCAGATTTTGAAACGCTTTTTCTTATTTTTCTGCAGCGTTTCAGCTAGCGTTTTGCGATTTTGTGTAGCGTTTTTGGTGTAGTAGATTTCATGTATTGTTACAGTAAAGTTGTTACTGAACAGCTACTGTAACAAAAACCGCCTGGCAAACCGCTCTGAAGTGCCGTTTTTCAGAGCGGTTTGTGGTTTTCCTATACTTAACATTGAGGCAGAAACGCATCCGCAATCCAAAATCTGCAGCAGCCCGGGAGTATGCGTTTCTGCAAAACGCCTCCCGCTCTGGTGTGCACCAGCCCATTGAAATACATTACCCTAGCGGATCCGCACCCGCAAGCAGATCGCAAACTGCAGCGGAAACGCTCCGGTGTGCACTAGGCCTAAGTGAGTCTGTATTTCGCCTGGCTATAAGAACCCGAGAACAGACAAGAAAAGAAGGTAGGGAAAAAAAACGACAAAAAAAAAAAAAACGAAACTTTTTTTTTTTTTTTTAAATTTTACTTTGGATGAACTCTACTTGCGCTACCCAGTTGCTGTGTCCCAAAAAAATCCATGACCGGGCCACTTTTTACATGTTTGCACTTTGCTCAGTGCAAGAAAAGGAGCGACAGCAACCCTCCCCTGGAGAGCTGCCAGCGGACTGGCAGGCAGAGCCCTGGCTGCAGCCCCTTATATAGCCTGGGCCCAAGCCCTTGTGACATCATCGGGTGACTTCCTGTGAGCACCTGCTGCTCAGGTGCCTGCATCAGTGGCAGGCAGTGAGTGTATGTGTAGCAGGCTAGGATGGCATCTCCTGTTTAGGCTTTTCGCTTCCTGGCCTGTGTCTTCCTCTTGTGGCACAAACCGCACGTCCAGACGCTCTGTTTTACGGGGAAAGAGGATGAACGCAGATAAACGCACTGTGTTTTCAAACAGCCAGAGCAAGCCTGCCAGGCTAGAGACTTGACTTCCTCTGCCCTCCACACTCTCTCCTAGCGTGTTGCCGGAATGCAGGGAGCCGGAAGCCTGCATTACTTTTCTTTTCGGCGCGGAGGCTCGACGGCTGTTCCGGCGGTGGGTGGTGCCATGCAGATGTAATCAGGCGGCAGCTGAGCCTGGCCCGGGCGTCTGCGTTTAGCACAGGTGCGCCCATCCCGGTGGCCCGGCAGGCCTGCAGAGGCAGTGGGAAGGGGGCCCCCCCTGGCAGCCGGCCGGGGTTAGCCGGCTGTGCCGTGCAGGGCTGTCCTGTGCGCTTTTTGCCGCTGCTGCATTAAGACTGAGGGTAGTTTGCCTTAGTTCCCATTGCAGTACCTCCAGGACCAGAGCACCCCAGAGCGGTTCTGCTGCGGTTTACGATCCGCTTGCGGGTGCGGATCCGCTAGGGTAATGTATTTCAATGGGCTGGTGCACACCAGAGCGGGAGGCGTTTTGCAGAAACGCATACTCCCGGGCTGCTGCAGATTTTGGATTGCGGATGCGTTTCTGCCTCAATGTTAAGTATAGGAAAAACGCAAGTTGTGTCGTGTCTGGTCTGCTTCCATTTCTGCATCTGTGTCATTTATTTAGGCCTGGTGCACACCAAAAACTGCTAGCAGATCCGCAAAATGCTAGCAGATTTTGAAACGCTTTTTCTTATTTTTCTGCAGCGTTTCAGCTAGCGTTTTGCGATTTTGTGTAGCGTTTTTGGTGTAGTAGATTTCATGTATTGTTACAGTAAAGTTGTTACTGAACAGCTACTGTAACAAAAACCGCCTGGCAAACCGCTCTGAAGTGCCGTTTTTCAGAGCGGTTTGTGGTTTTCCTATACTTAACATTGAGGCAGAAACGCATCCGCAATCCAAAATCTGCAGCAGCCCGGGAGTATGCGTTTCTGCAAAACGCCTCCCGCTCTGGTGTGCACCAGCCCATTGAAATACATTACCCTAGCGGATCCGCACCCGCAAGCAGATCGCAAACTGCAGCGGAAACGCTCCGGTGTGCACTAGGCCTAAGTGAGTCTGTATTTCGCCTGGCTATAAGAACCCGAGAACAGACAAGAAAAGAAGGTAGGGAAAAAAAACGACAAAAAAAAAAAAAACGAAACTTTTTTTTTTTTTTTTTAAATTTTACTTTGGATGAACTCTACTTGCGCTACCCAGTTGCTGTGTCCCAAAAAAATCCATGACCGGGCCACTTTTTACATGTTTGCACTTTGCTCAGTGCAAGAAAAGGAGCGACAGCAACCCTCCCCTGGAGAGCTGCCAGCGGACTGGCAGGCAGAGCCCTGGCTGCAGCCCCTTATATAGCCTGGGCCCAAGCCCTTGTGACATCATCGGGTGACTTCCTGTGAGCACCTGCTGCTCAGGTGCCTGCATCAGTGGCAGGCAGTGAGTGTATGTGTAGCAGGCTAGGATGGCATCTCCTGTTTAGGCTTTTCGCTTCCTGGCCTGTGTCTTCCTCTTGTGGCACAAACCGCACGTCCAGACGCTCTGTTTTACGGGGAAAGAGGATGAACGCAGATAAACGCACTGTGTTTTCAAACAGCCAGAGCAAGCCTGCCAGGCTAGAGACTTGACTTCCTCTGCCCTCCACACTCTCTCCTAGCGTGTTGCCGGAATGCAGGGAGCCGGAAGCCTGCATTACTTTTCTTTTCGGCGCGGAGGCTCGACGGCTGTTCCGGCGGTGGGCGGTGCCATGCAGATGTAATCAGGCGGCAGCTGAGCCTGGCCCGGGCGTCTGCGTTTAGCACAGGTGCGCCCATCCCGGTGGCCCGGCAGGCCTGCAGAGGCAGTGGGAAGGGGGCCCCCCCTGGCAGCCGGCCGGGGTTAGCCGGCTGTGCCGTGCAGGGCTGTCCTGTGCGCTTTTTGCCGCTGCTGCATTAAGACTGAGGGTAGTTTGCCTTAGTTTCCATTGCAGTACCTCCAGGACCAGAGCACCCCAGAGCGGTTCTGCTGCGGTTTACGATCCGCTTGCGGGTGCGGATCCGCTAGGGTAATGTATTTCAATGGGCTGGTGCACACCAGAGCGGGAGGCGTTTTGCAGAAACGCATACTCCCGGGCTGCTGCAGATTTCGGATTGCGGATGCGTTTCTGCCTCAATGTTAAGTATAGGAAAAACGCAAGTTGTGTTTAGTCTGCTTTCGTTTGTGCATCTGTGTCATTTATTAAGTGAGTCTGTATTTCGCCTGGCTCTAAGAACCCGAGAAAAGAAGGTAGGAAAAAAAAACGACAAAAAAAAAAAAGAAAACTAAACTTTTTTTTTTTTTTTTTTTTTAATTTTACTTTGGATGAACTCTACTTGCGCTACCCAGTTGCTGTGTCCCAAAAAAAATCCATGACCGGGCCACTTTTTACATGTTTGCACTTTGCTCAGTGCAAGAAAAGGAGCAACAGCACCCCTCCCCTGGAGAGCTGCCAGCGGACTGGCAGGCAGAGCCCTGGCTGCAGCCCCTTATATAGCCTGGGCCCAAGCCCTTGTGACATCATCGGGTGACTTCCTGTGAGCACCTGCTCAGGTGCCTGCATCAGTGGCAGGCTGTGAGTGTGTGTGTAGCAGGCTAGGATGGCATCTCCTGTTTAGGCTTTTCGCTTCCTGGCCTGTGTCTCCCTCTTTTGGCACAAACCGCACGTCCAGACGCTCTGTTTTACGGGGAAAGAGGATGAACGCAGATAAACGCACTGTGTTTTCAAACAGCCAGAGCAAGCCTGCCAGGCTAGAGACTTGACTTCCTCTGCCCTCCACACTCTCTCCTAGCGTGTTGCCGGAATGCAGGGAGCCGGAAGCCTGCATTACTTTTCTTTTCGGCGCGGAGGCTCGACGGCTGTTCCGGCGGTGGGCGGTGCCATGCAGATGTAATCAGGCGGCAGCTGAGCCTGGCCCGGGCGTCTGCGTTTAGCACAGGTGCGCCCATCCCAGTGGCCCGGCAGGCCTGCAGAGGCAGTGGGAAGGGGGCCCCCCCTGGCAGCCGGCCGGGGTTAGCTGGCTGTGCCGTGCAGGGCTGTCCTGTGCGCTTTTTGCCCCTGCTGCATCAAGACTGAGGGTAGTTTGCCTTAGTTCCCATTGCAGTACCTCCAGGACCAGTGCACCCCAGAGCGGTTCTGCTGCGGTTTGCGATCCGCTTGCGGGTGCGGATCCGCTAGGGTAATGTATTTCAATGGGCTGGTGCACACCAGAGCGGGAGGTGTTTTGCAGAAACACATACTCCCGGGCTGCTGCACATTTTGGATTGCGGATGCGTTTCTGCCTCAATGTTAAGTATAGGAAAAACGCAAACCGCTCTGAAAAACGGTACTTCAGAGCGCTTTGCCAGGCGTTTTTTGTTACAGTAGCTGTTCAGTAACAGCTTTACTTTTGTTACAATACATGAAATCTACTACACCAAAAACGCTTCACAAAACCGCAAAATGCTAGCTGAAACGCTACAGAAAAAGAAGAAAAAGCGTTTCAAAATCTGCTAGCATTTTGCGGATCTGCTAGCGGGTTTGGTGTGCACCAGGCCTTAGGGCCCGTTCAGATCACAAATGCGGATGGCCATGCGTGTGCAACGCGTGTGGAGCGCAACGCGTACGAACGCACGCCATCCGCGTTTGTGTGCGTTGCGTGGCTGATCCCATCACTGAAAAGTGAATGGGACAGCCGTGCGTTTTGACAAAATCTGCGTGCAGCATGCGTTCCCGGAACGCATGCAGTGTGAACATCAGACAGTGCACTCTATGCACTGTCTGATGTCGTGGGTGTCTGCCTCCTGCACGCGTTTCCAAAACGCGGCTGGAAATGCGTGCAGTCTGAACTGGTGTCAAAAAACAGATCAAAACTCAAATACCCAGCTGACTAACAAAGTGAAGTGAAGTCAAGTGGGGAAAGCAAGTGTCCCTCTGCAAAGTGAATTTCCCAGTAGAAAGTGCTGTTTTGTCCCCCCTGCTGTGCACTCTATGTGCGGAGCTGGGAAATTTGGGCGCATGGGGCTAGTGGACAAAAAGGGCGCCGCCATAGACGGCCATATTAATTAGCGTTTATCTGGCGCCTAACGGGAAATTAGGGCGCCTGTGTTAATATAGGTTTTATACATACAGTAATCCTCATTTTAGCTTTACAAACATATAAATTACTGTTTTACATGCGTATTAACAAATATTCATTTAATGATTTAAAAAACACCTTCTAAATCAGTTTATAAGCATTCTTTTCATAAACCTTCATTTTTTCATTTCAACCGTGAAAAAAGGGCGCACATGTTAATACAGAGTTTATACAACTAATAAACCTTAAATAGTATTTCATTAATTTTCACACCCTATTTCGATTTTTCTATTGCAAATTTACATATATGTTTAACTACATAAATATTTTAACGTTTATATACTATTTCTGTTTAATCATTTTATGAACACTTTAAAAATCTGTCCACCAATTAATTATAATTTCAATATGTACAATAAATCACTATTTCACAAATGTACGCTACTAATGGATTTATAAAGAATAATTTATAATAAATCATTACCTAAGTTTTGTATCTAAAATTTTTGTACTAAATTACAAATCCAATATTATGTAATTTCCGAAATACGTGGTATTATATTACTTGTGATAAAATTATTTCCTAAACTTTTAATTTTCAGTGCCCACTCTTCTTGTGACACTTGTATTTTCCACTCTTGTTATAAATATTTTCATCTTTAACTCTGTTGATTCCATTCCCGTGTGTAATTTGTTTCCATGTATTGCAGCTTTTTAACGTTTCAATTTATTAATGTCACTTCACCTTATGTCCCTCGTTTTATTACCCCTTTTGTAGTTGTGTTCTCTTCTGTATTCATCTTGTATGTAAACCTCTGGCTGCAAACCTCTGTGCTCCTTGTGTCACTTGTTACTATTTGTTTTATCCTCCTAATAATTTTTTTACTCTAGTATTGTGTAATGTCTGTTTCTCCTGGTTACTATAATTCATGTCCTTATATTTCCCTTTACAGCATACATGTACACCTCCCATTTTTGTGTCAAATTCAAACCTAGTTTTTTACATAATTACATTCTTCTCCTCTGTGTTACCCACAACTTAAACATATATGACAATGTAACTGTGTATGTGTGGCCTGATATTCCAAATAGTAACATGATTCACTTTCACAAAACATCTCTTCAATGGCTGACTAGTTGACAGTGTACTCACACACGATAGAGTTATGGCTTTTGCCTATCATTGTAGTATTGTTAACGTACTAAACCTTTTTTCCATTTTTTGTATATTCTCTTTTCAAATCTTCTACATTGTAATTGGAAAAAAAAAATTCTGCAAGGATTACCAAGAAACACATACTTCAGTACAATATCTTTATTTAAACTTTCTTATGTATTACCTTATTTTAATCACCATTCCATACAACTGCTATATCACATACAGTATTTGGATGTAATACAATTAAAACATTTCTCATAAACAGAATTCTCTTATATATCTTTAATATATATCTTTTTTTTCTCATTTTACATCTTTAATATTACATTTAAAACACCATGCAATTCAAATACATAATTTACATAGTATTCAAAATCTCTAGAAGTTCTAATGTTAGTGTTGTGGCCAATATTATTTTGGGCTAGTATGTTCAGTACCATGCTATGAGAGATTACTGTATAAGCAGTTTTTTTTCTTTTAAACAATCAAAATCTCACTAACTATGTTAACTTTTTCATCCTAAGGCCCCGTTCACACTTGCGGTTTTGTCAAAACCGCACCGGATGTCCGGACCGCACCGGAGCCGGAGCGGACCTGATCCGTACGGTTCCTATCCGGATCCGGTCCGGATCCGGTCCGTTTGCATCCGGTTTCCGTGCGGTGTGAACACGGTTGCGGTCCGGATCCGGTTTCTTAAGGAGATACCATCCTGTAAATACCTGGGGTCTGGGAGGTCAGCAGAAGGGTCTGGGGTCATTGTTGGAGACAGGTGGACGTGTGGAGACCATCCGTGGATACAGAGACTGCAGTTGGGACCATGGATCCAGGCATTTTTTACTCGTAAACCTGGGAATTCGCTCCTTCCTGTTGTTCGCCTCCTCGTTATCAGACATCAGACATGTTGCTGCCAAAACGAGCTCCAGCATGAAATCGCTGCTGCCCCACTCTTTGAACGCTGGGCCCATGTGGTCCCCATCCAAAATGCATAGGAAGTGGGGTAGAACGTCCGGTTTTTGTAGCCAGTGTGTTGTGCGCTTTCCGGCTCTCATTGCTTTGTATTGGCCGGATGGTGCAGTCCGGCTCCGCTCCGGATACGGCTGCCGGAGGAGCCGGACCAAAAAATAGCGCATGTTGGAACGGACGCCGGAGTCCGGATCCGGTCCGGATCCGGTCCGGCTCCGGTCCGGCAGAACGGACGCATGTGAACGGACGCATAGGCTTTCATTGCTATTGCCGTGCGTCCGTTCCGTCCGTTCTGCAAGCGGTCCGGCTCCGGCACGGCGATTCCGGACGGCCACCGCTAATGTGAACCGGGCCTACTGTGCTTCTCGGATGTAGCATGCCATAACACAGTGTTTTATAAGCACCACCAGCTGGTATGTGCATGGCTGTGTTTCTTCTTTGTATTATAGTGTATACTAACGTGTCAAGAGACTGTAGTGTCTAAGCAACAGATGTGGCCTACAACCCTACTGACTTATGTCACGCTGAGTCATCTGTACTCATTGCTTTGGCTGCCGCCAATACCATGCCATAAGACAGTGTTGTATAAGCAACACCTCCTGCTGTCTGCAAGGCTGTGTTTCTTCTTATTCCTATTGTCTACAGTAACGTGCCAAGAGACTGTAGTGTCTAAGTAACAGATGTGGCCTCCAACCCTGCTGACTTATGTCACGCTGAGTCATCTGTACTCATTGCTTTGGCTGCCGCCAATACCATGCCATAAGACAGTGTTGTATAAGCAACACCTGCTGCTGTCTGCAAGGCTGTGTTTCTTCTTATTCCTATTGTCTACAGTAACGTGCCAAGAGACTGTAGTGTCTAAGCAACAGATGTGGCCTACAACCCTACTGACTTATGTCACGCTGAGTCATCTGTACTCATGGCTTTGGCTGCCGCCAATACCATGCCATAAGACAGTGTTGTATAAGCAACACCTGCTGCTGTCTGCAAGGCTGTGTTTCTTCTTATTCCTATTGTCTACAGTAACGTGCCAAGAGACTGTAGTGTCTAAGCAACAGATGTGGCCTACAACCCTACTGACTTATGTCACGCTGAGTCATCTGTACTCATTGCTTTGGCTGCCGCCAATACCATGCCATAAGACAGTGTTGTATAAGCAACACCTTCCGGTTCTGACTGTGTAAAATTCTAGTTACATTTTTTACTTTTTGTAGTCTGTATGTATATTGTTAAAAAAACTGTACTATTACCATGCGAAAAGATAGTGTTGTATCTTCCCACAAAAATTATTACTTTTAAAATAACAAAGATGTTCATAAGTAATAGTGTTGTAATCAGTTATAACAATTAATAATGCCAATTTTTTTGGAAATAGATGTTTTGTTTGTTTTTCAATAATATTCGCAGTCTAGCTTGAACTGTTATGCCGGAGGTGGTGGTATCAAATAATAGCCTGTTGTTATTAATAGATATGTTCATTGGCCTTGCATGAAGTAGGTGCCATGTTTTTTCAGCATTAAATCTTAGACAGTAGCCAGATTTCGGCTGAATACAACAATGAGTTTTTTCAAATGTAGGCAGGTGTGTATCAATGGCGTGCAAAACTTAGCAGACTCGCTGTCAATATTAGTCCGGAGGAGGTGGTATTAAATAATAGCTTGTTGTTAATAGTAGATATTTACATTGGGCTTGCATGAAATCGGTGCCGTGTGTTTTCATCATGGAATAGTAGACACCACCCTGATTTTGTCTTTATATAATTTTTTTTTTTTAACAATGGAGGTGAGGTGTTCATGTATGGCGTGCAAAACTGAGCAGTCTAGCTTTGAATATTATTCTTGAGGCACTGGTATTAAATAATAGCCTGTTGTTAATAACAGATATTTTCATTGGGCTTGCATGAAATAGGTGTCATGGGTTTTCATCATTGAATAGTAGACACCACCCGGATTTTGGCTTAATATAATTTATTTTTTTCAAATGGAGGTCAGGTGTTTATGTATGGCGTGCAAAACTGAGCAGTCTAGCTTTGAATATTATGCTTGAGGTGCTGGTATTAAATAATAGCCTGTTGTTAATAATAGATATTTACATTGTGCTTGCATGAAGTAGGTGCCATGGGTTTTCATCATTAACCACTTGCCGACCAGGGCTTTCTGCAGTGATCGGTGCTGCGTGGGCTCTCCAGCCCGCAGCACCGATCAGGAGTGCAGCCAGGGCGATCAGACTACCCCCCCTTTTTCCCCACTAGGGGGATGTCTTGCTGAGGGGGTCTGATCACCGCCGGCTGCAGTTGCTTAGCGGGGGGGGCTCTTCAAAGCCCCCCTCCGCAGCGCTTTCCGCCCTCTCGCACGCTCCCTCCCTCTCCCTTCCCCTGTGAGTTGCGCAGCACTGAAATCCGTCCTGCGCATTGAAGGATAGGCTTCAGCCTATCATATGCCGGCGATCCCCGGCCAATCAGAGGCCGGGGATCGCCGATCTGCCTTACGGCGCTGCTGCGCAGCAGCGCCGTATGATGTAAACAGCGGGGATTTCTTCCCCGCCTGTTTACATTTTGCCGGCGAGCCGCTATCGGCGGCTCTCCGGCTGTTCACGGAGACACTCTCCGTGAACTGACATGGAAAGGCCGCTCGATCGAGCGGCCGTTTCCATGGTAACCCGCAGACGACCAGTTTACGCCAATCGGCGTTAGCTGGTCGTTAAGAGGTTAAATAGTAGACACCACCCTGATGTTGGATTGATAATACTTTTCCTTTTTTGCAAATGTAGGCCGGTGTGTATCTATGGCGTACCAAACTTAGCAGTGTATCGTGACACATTAGGCCGGAGGAGGTGGTATTAAATAGTAGCCTGTTGGTATTAACATATATTTACATTTGGCTTGCATGAAGTAGGTGCCATGTGTTTTCATCATTGAATATCAGACAACAACCTTGATGTTGGCTTTAGACCTTTTTTTTTGTGCCTATGTATGTGTGTATATATGTTGTGCTAAACTTAGCATTCTATCTTGAAATATTAGGCCGGAGGAGGTGGTATTAAATAGTAGCCTGTTGTTAGTAATATATATTTAGATTGGGCTTGCATGAAGCAGGTGCCATGGGTTTTCATCATTAAATAGTACACACCACCTTGATGTTTGCTTTATCAAAAAACATTTTTTGGCAATTGTAGGCAGGTGTGGATCCATGGCTTGCAAAAGTTTGCTCATATAATGTTATGTTTGATGGAATAATTGCTAAGTAAAAAGGCTCAGTGGGGCATTATCCCAAGAACTCATGTGCTGAGCAGTGTAAGTAGATCTAAATTTGATCCTAAAAAATCAGCACATGGCATGGGAAACAACTCAAGTGTGCTTTTGTCAGAATCCTTGTCCTTGTCCTTGTCCTTCCTTTGCGGTTAACAGAAATACAGCGATTTGGATAAAAATTGTATTTGTCAAAAATTATTTAAATTAAATATCTTGCATTAATCTAAGGCAAGATTTGCTGCGGCCCCTCTTAGGTATTCTTGGAAAGTTCTGTCGTTGTATTCCTTTGCAATTTTTTCAATTTTTTATCCGAATCCTTGTATTTCTTTCTTTTGTCTTGTGCTGGGTCCCCGCGCACATACTGCTGGTATAGCAGGTCTCTGCCTTTTTGGAATTCTCGCAGGCCATCAATGAACTGCCATATGCTTGAGTGTTCGAATCCCAGATGTGACCGCAGGCAACGGTGCGCTGCCTCCACATAGTTGTTTGTGTGGTCCAAGCCTGTAAGAGTGCGCTCATAAACCGACCACAGGGAGGGAGGAAAGATCGGTTTACGAAGCCCACTCTCACTGACCCCAATGTAAACCCGACTGAACCATCTGAGCAAAGGTAGAATCTCGGGTCTCATGTCAAACCTGATTGCATCTAATGCCGCCTCCAAATCCACAGGGGGGACAAAGGCAAGAGATGCAATCATTTTTGCCTGCATAGAAAACTCTGCACTACTTGTGTAGAGTTTTTTAAGCCCGATTTCCTCCCGTTTTGATTTCACATTCCTCTTCAAATGAAAGAAGCAGCCATGAACACGACAGGAGGAGAAAACTGCTTTGAATGCATTGATGCCTGCCACTTCAAAATCAGAGGAATAGTGATCAGGGTTTAGTTCAGGCCACATCCGGTGGATAGCATCCAACATTTTTTTGGTACGCAGCTTGCGTCTTGTTTGGCAGCAAGCAGTACAGCAGAGGGAGAACATAGTCATTTCTTTTTCCCAATAGTTCAAACACTTGCTTGAAAAGGACCGGAGCAACTTTAAATGTTCCGTCCCCGTATAACTGTTTAACATTTTTAATCCAAGCACCGTTTGAACTATTGCCCAAAATCAAAATCCTATGTTCATCATCAGGTCCAGAATCATAAAGGAGAAATGGCACGGTCTCTAGATCTGACACAGAATAAGTTCTGTACGCGTCAGGTATGACAAGGTCAGATAGAGAGACAGGATTTGTTGGATGTGCCATTTCTCTTTTTCTGACATTCTGGACCATATGACGTAAACTTTCCCTCGGCGGTAGTGAAGCTAGTACTGCAGGTTCCACATTCTGGATTGCCAAATTATTAATTGTGGAGGGACCACCCTTTGAGCATATTGCTTTTTCTTTGATGGCGTTGCGAACTCGTGTTACCTCAACCGCCTCTATGGATTCCCCATGGAGGTGTTCTTGAACTATTTTGAGCACCTCCCCTGTCGAAGCATCAGTATGTATTCTCCCAAGACATGGCGGGTCTGAATTTTTTTTCTGACAGCGCCAGAAGTTCTTCAGTCCGTCTTTGCTTTTTCTGTCGAAGGTGTAAATGTATCCTTCGTGTTCAAAAATATTGTGACCCTTGTTTGATTTTAATAAGGGGTCAACAGAAGATTGTGCCTGTAATTGCATAAGAAAATCAATTACTATTTGTCAAATATAAAAGTGATGTACCAACCAAAG
>NC_090655.1:87914985-87989985 GCF_040937935.1 Hyperolius riggenbachi | reverse complement strand
TGTGTTAATTAGCTGCAGCCCAAATGAATGATTTCACCTGATCAGAGCTCTAGAGAACATGCCTCACTAGAGAGAATCCCTGCCTGACCAGTCCATTCATTCTCCCTGCCTATAGACTTCATGTGGAGATGTATTAAGAGCTACAGAAGTCACAAAGGTACAGCTAATATAGACTTACATATGCAAAGCAATTAGTGATGTTATATTAATAGCGTGGGACTGCATTTATCTGTGCTGTGTACACCTTGTTTATTGTTGACAAATGGATGTGGAGACCTAATAGGAAAAAGCAATCCACAGCTTGCTGGTCTCACAGTGATCTGTTAGCCCACATGGTTTACATAGGGGGATAAATTGTATGGAACCATAAGGACCTTATCTGACCCCTAAAGTGGAAATTAATTGCTTGAAGTTATTTTGCTCCTACGTGTGCGATTACCATCCCAATGCATTTTTAGTTTAACACACAACCAATTATAATACAAAACAATTACTGCAATAATAATATATACTATTTGACACCTGATAATATACTTTAATATATACATATTCAAATGGTCTCTCAGGCAGGAGTCACACTTGTTGAAATTAGACATTTTAACGCAATAGGCGATGCTGCGTGTTCAGCAGCTGTCTGCGACTCTGTATAGCGTAAAAAAAAAAAGCCTATGTGCAAATGCACATATTGTACATAAAACCACTTATGTGGAATAGTCTGCGTTTCCCTCCCTATTACTGATTACTTCTTGCACCTGCATTTTAATTACCATGCCAAGGTATTTCTTTAGTTCACCAACACATAGATATGTAAAACAGAATGCTTTCCCAGTCTAAATAGGCCCCTTTTACACTTACTGTGTAGCGGTACTCTCCTGACGCAGCTGGTCGCAGTGGCCATTGAAGTGAGACAGGCCACACTGTTTCCATTGCGGCGGAAGCGTTCCGGTGGCCGCAGAAGTAATGCATAAGCAGCCATGTGATACCTTGTGACTCCCAGAAATCGTGTTAATTTCTTTTTTCTTCAGTTGCGCGACGGCTATAACTATCAATGGCCTCAATTCACTAAGCTTATCTTCTGTCTTTATTAACTCTTCTAGAGTTGTTACCATGGTGATAAGGCATGTAGTATTCAGGAAACATTTTACCTCAGGCAAACCTAAAGTTAACTCTTCTGTCTAAGTTAACTCTTTAATCCTTAAAATAACTCCAGAGTTAAAGACAGGCTGTTCATTAACTGTGTGTGAAAATAACTACAGAGGAGGTAACTTAACTACAGAGGAGGTAAATTAACTACAGAACAGGTAACGTAAGGAATGAAGAGATAAGATAACTCTCTTACTGTGTGGAGGTAAGTTTTCTCTTGCCTTATTATCTCCAGCATGATCTTAGTGAATTGAGGCCAATATGACTTGTCGGGTGCTACCACAGTGCATTAGTGTAAAAGGAACCTAAAACGCATGTCTGTATGTGTTACGGCTTTTTTTTTTTTTTTTTTTTTTTTTTTTTAAACAATTAAGAAAAAAAGAGGGAAAGCATCTAAAATGCCTCTGGTATTTTCTATTTTACCTCTTGTGTGTCTCCTGCTTTTTCCTCTGCTTTCATTTTCAGGCGATGAAATGTGGTTGCTGAGGGGTAATGTAGTCACTTTCACTTTGCTGCAGAGTACCCAGAAAGCCAGGCAACTGGTATTGTTTAACAGGGAATAAATGTCAGCCACCATATCCCTCTAACTTCAGGTGTGCTAAACCTCCTTCAGCTGCGGTTTGCAATCTCTGCAGCTTTCCATGAAAGTCATGCTTGTAATGAGCTAACAGCACACCTGAGGTAAATCAGAGGGACACCTATCTACAGTCTCTCTTGCTGGCTGCCTGCTGAAAGGATAGCTTGTGAGCTCAAAATAACCCATTTAGCCTACTGTAAGGGATTTCTGATGTACAGGATGCATAATGTATACAAATGAAGACTGGCCAGCCGGTAGCATTATTATTCAGTTTCCTGTGAGACATTGCATAGCAAGAGTGGCATTCTTATACCTTCTCACATTGCTGGGAAGTTCCTGGGATATCAGGCTATGTGCACTTTTTTGTTTGTTAAAGGGAAACTGTAGGGGGTCAGGGGAAAATGAGTTGAACTTACCCGGGGCTTCTAATGGCCCCCCACAGACATCCTGTGTTGGCGCAGCCACTCACCGATGCTCCGGCCCCGCCTCCGGTTCACTTCTGGAATTTCAGACTTTAAAGTCTGAAAACCACTGCGCCTGCGTTGCCGTGTCCTCGATCCCGCTGATGTCATCAAGAGCGCACAGCGCAGGCCCAGTATGATCTGTGTCTGCGCAGTACACTCCTGGTGACATCAGCGGGAGCGAGGACACGGGCGTGCAGGCGCAGTGGTTTTCTGACTTTAAAGTCAGAAATTCCAGAAGTGAACTGGAGGCGGGGCCGGAGCATCGGTGAGCTGCTGCGCCAACACAGGATGTCTGCGGGGGACCATTAGAAGCCCCGGGTAAGTTCAGCTCATTGACCCCCCCCCCCCCCCCCCCCCCCCAGTATCTTTTTAAGACATGTATCTAGCCCTTACCTTTTCAGAAAACCTCAAATAATTCCCATCACTAATGTTGGTGGAGGTGTCCTAAAGGTCCTTTTTATGTGCGGTGCTGTGAACCATGCTAAAACAGCGCCAAGAATTTAGGCGTAACTGGTGCCGCCATAGGCTTTAATGAGAATTATGGCTAAATCAGCGCTTGGACAGTCATTTGGGCACCGTCAAAAGATGGATTGCAAACTACTATAAAAACAGTATAAGAATTACATATTTCCCTACTATCCTCGGCCACCTGGAGGGGGAATAGAAATTAACACCGCAGGAGCTTGGTGAGCCGTTCATCAGCTTTACCCTGTGCCCAAATTTCCCAGCGGCTTAATGAAAAAGTATGCTTCACTGTTAACATGCAGGTTTTGCAGTAACGCACTGCATACAGTGAATTTATAATGCTGTACGCAATGCACCTGCCGCACTATGAATGTCGCATAGGTGGTGCATTGCAGTACAGTAACGCACTGTGTGTGTGTGTGTGTGTGTGTGTGTGTGTGTGTGTGTGTGTGTGTGTGTGTGTGTGTGTGTGTGTGTGTGTTTGTGTTCGTGTTCCATAGACTTGCATAGCATGCGATTTTTGCATACGTTTTACACTTTGCAGCAAAACGCAAGTCATTCAAATAGGTGTGCTCCTTTCCCTAAGCCTCCTACACACATACTAGACATGTCACCTGTCGGGGATAGGGACTCGCCTCTTTCGGACAACATGGCTGAGCATAGGCTACACAGGCACATTCCTAGCCTGTTGTTATGTGGAAGGGGCGCAGGGCTGATGGAGCAGCTTGGGAGTCCCATCATGAGGCAGGAGGGGTAAGCGGAGAGAACAATGCTCTCGGTAATTGCTAAGCCACTGCGATCTGCCAGATCGCTCTCCGAGGGGGACGAGGGCTGCTGCACACAGGTGTTATTGGCCAATTTGGTCAAGTTTCATCTAGTAATCACATTTAATTATTGTAATTTGTTTTAAAGTAAGATTGAGGGCACTATCACACTATACAATACCATGCATTGCACATCCAGAAAAATAGGATAGTAACGGTGTTGCAAAAATGTGCAATGCATACAATCCATAGATATATGCTTACATTGCAACTGTTTGCGCGCACAACTTTGGTAATGCACAGCATACTAAACGTTATTACAACAGAATCTGCCGCGCCACACTACTAATGGTTACCATTGCATTGTGTTGCAATGTGGTTATATTGTCTGTTGCACTGCACTTCAACTGGTGTGGCGTGAAAGGACCCTCCGTCCAAGTGCAATGTCAAAATGTTCCTGTTGCAGTACACCTGAACTGAGATAGAGAGATGGTGACTGCTGTACTTATTGCCTTTGAAACAATACCATAGGCCTAGCAGTTCTGTTTATCTCTTAAAACAAACCCACTTTGTGGAAGCCCATAGCAATCTCACTATGCATATTAATAATAATATTATTATTAATAATGTATATAGCGCCAGCATATTCCGTGGTGCTGTACAACAGCATACTGGCTATAACAATACAAACTAAACAATACAACATTTAATACAAGACACGAATGGATAACAGCTGAGGCAGTGAAGACATTTTACTACATATTTTTACACAGGGGTGGGAGGTAAGTACACCCATTGCAAAGCTTTGTGAGACAACATTTGCATAATTGCAGAACTACCACGATTTCCTGGAGCAATCACGGTTTGGCTATTGTAGCCACTAATGTGATCACTCTAGGATCTCTACCATGTGCTGCAAGCTCTGCGATCGCTGCTCTGATAGAGCTTGGCTGCTGATTTTGTGAAAAATTCTAATTTGGGCCGATTTCCTGGAAGACTGAAGTCTACCTGCAGCTTTTTAGAATTGCTATCAATCATTATGTTTGATAAGGCTAGTATAAGGCTAGTTTCACAGTGGGTGTTGCTTTCCCTGAAAAAGCATACAGTGAAGTAGCCAATAAAAAGAATGCTTTACGGTCACTCTTCAAATGCTTGTTTTGCAGTGTGTTTGGATGCCGTACACTATTAGGCAGCATCAACCACACTGAGGCTGGGTTCACATGACCTATCGTGAAAGGCTGCATTTTATGGTAATGTTGTGTGCCTTTTTTTTTTTTTTTTTTTTGCAATTTTACTGCGTTCTTGGCGCTTTTGCGTGCGTTTTAATGCATTTGTGGTTCACAAATACAAAACGCATATACGTTTTTCATGCGGTTTTCTATTGCGTTTTATGCAAATCACTAGCAAGACAACAGGAAGCGAAATGCAACACTAAACAATTTTTTTTAAGCAAAAACGCATAGAAAAATGCATACCATTGCATTCCCATTGACTATCATTATGTGCGTTTTGGCAGCCATCCTGCATAATATGCATCAGAACCAGCGTTTTTGAAAACACATAAAACGCATAGAAAACACATACACTTTTTTTATATGCGGTTTCCCTGTGGCCCATAGACTTCCATTAGCAGCAAAAACGCAGCGTTTTACGCAACGCTAGCGTTTCTGCTATGTGTGCACCCAGCCTGAACGTCACGTTTTTTTCAATGCAGTGCTGCTTTTTGTGCGACAATCCAGCCAATACACTGCACCACAATGCCCCAGTGTGAACCTAGCCTTACACTTTTCCTGCCCTTAGGCAAACTTGTTTTTTTTTTTTATTTTGTTACATATTCTACTACTTTCATGTGCAGCAGCGGGCGTAGTGGGCATTTAACACTAATCGCTGAATTGCCGGCATTCTCAGACGCCTTTTAAAGCGCTAGTGCAATGTTAACTAAATGGCAGTGATCTCAGTGCCGTGATCTCCGGCGATTTGCTATTAGTGCTAAACACAAATGCTAAATTGCCCAGCTAAATATACGTGTTAATCGTGCAAAAAGCTAGTGATAATCGCTAGCTGTTTGCGTTTTTAAGTGTGAACGGGGCCTTATCTTAATAGTTCAGCCTCTTCTTCCATGAATAGCATGCATGTACTCAGGGCAGTTTCTAGGCTAAATTGCGCCCACCCTTGGACTTGCAAACCCATACTACATTCCCAGTATAGGTAGCCAGGTATGGGTGCCCCCAGTATAGGCTAGCTAGGTATCGGTGCCCCCTATATAGGTGATAGAGGGGGGAGACGCAGCCGAACTTGGACAGAGCTGCGGGGAGGGGGGGCCCGACTTCACCCTCCCTCACTCTCCCCAGGGCCCCCCTCCGTGCTCCCCTCTCCACTGCAAAGTTAGCACGCAACGGAAGCCTCTAAACACACAACTCTCCTCCTTCCCGGCTCCAAGCCATGTTCACTTGAGCTGGGTTCCTCTGTCTGCAGCGCCGCTTATACCCTCACTTCTTCCTGCTAATCAGGAAATAGTAAGAGTAAGCTAATCGGCACTGCGGACAGAGGAGCCTGGCTCAAGTGAACATTGCTTGGAGTCGGGAAGGAGGTGAGTTGTATGTTTAGAGGTTTCTGTTGCGTGGAAGCCTCTAATCACCTCATCATTGCGCCCCCCTGCCTCACAGCACCCCAGGCAGACACCTGCCTGGCCTGCCCCTAGAAATTGGGGTTCAATGTACTAGAAGCCCATCAATTTCATGTACAGCTCCCTTGGGCAGCTGCTCCCATATTTCATTTGTTGCACCTCATTTTCAGACCCCCTTTTCTACTTGTAGCCAGGGCCAGATCTTTAGACTTTTTTTCTGCGTGAAGCAAACTTTGGAGGATGCACCTCTGACCACCCCATCCCCCTCCCCGGGAAATGATGGATAGATACCCCATATCATATATACCCCCACATGAACCCCATCACTGGCCAGTCAGTGGGGAGATCACAATGGCCAGTCAGTGGGGAAGCTTTGGCAGTGACCAGCAGTCCGGCCAAACACAGCCACCCGCTGCTCCTTTTGCTAACTGGTACCTATGGTGTCGCGAGCAGGACCATGGCGCCATCATTGGGCCAATCACTGCATTCGATCAATAGCAGTGACCTATCAGATGTCACTGCTACTGATCGAGTCCAGTGATTGGCCCAATGACGGTGCTATGATCCCGCCAGTGATACCATTGGCACCAGTTAGTAAAAGGAGCAATGGTCGTCTGTGATTGAGCGGATCTGATGCCAGCATCCTCACCTGATTGAAACAAACTGTTTTACAAACGCTGTCCCCTCGATTTTTCTGCCTGAATCATGATTCAGGTGGATTCATGGCAGGTCTGCCCCTGCTTGCAACCTTCTCTTTCATATACAGCCACCCTTCTCCATGGTCAAAAAGTAGGGATAATAAAAAATTGCACCCTGCAGAAAGAAAACCCAGAGACAACAGGAGCCCAAATGGTGCAGTATGTCACAGTACCAGTAGCATGTAAAATATGCGGATGTATTATACTCACAAAGGTGGGTTGCAGAAGGGCAACCGACCACTAGAAGCAGGTGGAGATGCATAACCCGACTCCACTCGGGTGACCAGACGGAGCTGGTGATGGACGCACTCTTGATAAAAAGCAAACCTCAAATGACCTAATAAAGAGGGTTGATCCCCCTCCAAAAGGAGGGTGAAGGCACAGGATAAAGCGGAAAGAGGCGCCCAGAGAAGATAAAATGCATTAAAAACAAATTAAAAGGAAAAAAAGTGAGGTGGCATAATAGAATTTTATTGCACTGGCAACGCGTTTCGTGGGTGCATACCCACTTCCTCAGGCCAAATAGCAGTGCCTAATGGTGCTTGTAGCCACAAATAAGGTGCCTTATTTGTGACTACAAGCACTATTAGGCACTGTTTTTTGCCTGAGGAAGTGGGTGTTCACCCACGAAACGTGTTGCCAGTGCAATAAAATTCTATTAATACGTGAATTTGTCTTCATTGAGGTAAGCCACCTTACTTTTTTTCATTGTATTTGTTTTTAATGCATTTTATCTTCTCTGGGCGCCTCTTTCCCCATTATTCTGCACCCTCCTCCATGTTTAGCCACACCCTTGGATAGTAGCCCTCCAAAGCCCAGGCCTTTGTGGCCTTTCCAGAAATCTGCTCCTGTGGTTGAATTATGGGAAGCAGCCAGCCCAACTGCATTTTGGAACAACTCTTTTGGAATGAATGGGTGGGAGAGCAGTGGGCTTACAGTAAAGCTGACAATCGCTGGGAAAACTGCTGAAGATCTGAAAATGGTTGGCATTATTAGGGTTAGTTGCGGTTAAGAATAAGTGGAAGTAAAAACTCTAAGGCTGGTTTCACAGTGGGACGTTACAGGCGCACGTTAGTGCAGCCTGTAACGCAGCCCACCGCACAGCAATGAAAAATCAATGGGCTGTTCACAGTGCCCACGTTGCGTTACACAGTAACGCTGCGCCATAAGTCAACGTACTGCATGCAGTACTTTGTAAGCGGCAGAGCCGCGTTAGACTGCTTGCACATGCTCAGTAACATTGGGGAGGAGCGGAGAGCGGCCAGACACATGGCTAATTAATATTCACTGCACTCAGTGACGTGCAGTGTTTACTTCTTGGAACGGCCGCTCTGTGCGGCGATTGGCCGGCGGGACCACGTGATGCCGCATGCGTCCAAGAGTGTGCATCACGGCATTACGGACGCCAGAGTGAGCTGCACAACGCGGCTCACTCTGACGTCCAAAGCAGGGAGCACCAGGCGTGGTGTTAGGGGCACGTTATGCGACCATAACGTCCCCTAAAACGCAACGTCCTGGTGTGAAACCAGCCAGGTGAACTAATTTTATTAAATAGATTTTACTTCATTAGTCTTTTTATTCAGAATAAGGCAATGTACACAATGCTTTACCAAAGCTCTGATCATTTCTCTGTCTAGAACATCCATGAATGGGTGTTTCCACATATCCTCTTGTTTCTGTCCTATCACATGAACACTACAGGTCATTTTTTTTTACTTCCTGTTTCCAAACTTCAAGTTTTTGTTAGGTAAAGAAGCATGATGTGTTTTCAGAGTGGTGTAAAATGAGGAGACCTAAATGGATCAGACACATGCCTGCTATCTCCAGTGTGGGCTGCACAGCTAGCAGAGATGCACAATCTGTCTGGCTTGTTGCACTACAGGAATCAATGATCCTTGCGACCTGCTCAGTTCCCAGTGGAAATTGCTTGACTGTTCTTGGCTCTTCTATCAACAAGGCACAGGAAATAGAAGATTGTTTGTTTGGCATTCAGTTAACTGTATCTTTTCCTTCCTACTGACGGAATACTACTTTACATATATGCTAAAACAGTAATAGAAATGCAACCATAATGTAGGACGAAGGGTTTAACTACTGACTAGTAATGGCCAATGAGACACTAATAATAATTTCAAGCTTAAGCAGATTTCATGTTCTATGTAAACGTATGCCGCTTGGAACTGTTTTTGATTAGTCCTATTGGTCCAACTTGCATTCATTTGCATTAATCTAATATACAATTTGCACCAACTCAAAATTGTTAGCATTTCATTAGCCATGTCTGCTGCTGAGCCATATTGGTAACAACATTATTAAACTGCAGTATAGTAAAGCAACCACAAGATGTCACTGTCTATAAAATGTGGTAATGATCACTATGGTATTGTGATTGTCCTGTATTCGCTCTATGTGTTGTTCTCTGTTCTAAGTAAGCTGCTGTTCCTGAAGGTGGTGTGTAGTTTTTATCTCAGCATGTTTTTTCTTCAGTAAAGAGTTATTATATTGGGTGCCTATCTGCATGTACAGACCACTCTGCTCCTTAAAGTCACAGACCCAATATGTATTTGACATTTGGATCTCCTATGACACAGAAATTCAGATTCCAAACAGCTGTTGTGTGACAGATCTGTAAACAGCAGCTGAAGAGTTTAATGATTACTTACATCTCCAACATGAAACATGCAGTGTCTGAAATGTTAGCAGTAAATTCCTTGATCCTGCAGTGGGACTAAAAACTCTTAGGGCAGGTGCACACTTGATCCAGCCTCAATGTTAAGCATAGGAAAGAGGACAATTGCTCTAAAAATCGCTAGAATTTTTTTCTTTTTTCCACCCGATCATAAAGAAGGGTCCAAGGTAGCAGCAGTGGTCTCCAGGAGGATGTGAGAAGCCTCTGGACTGAGGCAGTCGGGGACTATTGCATATGTGCAGCCCTGGCTGCGCACCTCCTTTGTCATGCTTCAGCAGCTAGACGTACTCTGCTCTTGCACAGTTACAAGCTTTGCTAACTGCCCAGGCTCAGAACACTCCTGGCTGAAGCCAGGGCTGCGCGTGTGCTGTAGTCCCCGACTACTGTGGCTTGACAGTGGGGTAATGGAGCAGGCCGGGAGGACACCAAGGTAGCCCACAGACTGCATAGTACTGGAGGAAGCCAAGGTAAGTATAAATCCAGGTCCAGATTTACCATAAGTCACTGTTGGGTTGGCACGTGCCTACAGGCGCCTGTTGATGGAAAGGCTGCTCACTTCCTTCCCAAGTGCCTCCCTCCCTTCTTCCCTTTACAGAGTCCTGAGCAGAGAATAAATGAGGTTGCTCACCCTGCTCGTCAGCATTCCACTGATGAGATGTCCCTTCAGTCAGAGGCGCCACTAGCTACTTAGCATTAGGTAGCCAGAGGTATCCTCCGTATTAAGGGAAACCTGTAGCTATGATGGGCAAGGGAGAAGTGACATCTGAGCTAGCCAGCACACCTGTGGTGCCGTTGAGGGGGGGGCGGGGGTGTTTGTAGGTTCATGGAGGGTGAAGTCTAGGGCGCCAGGACATCTGCACCTATAGGCTCCTGTGAGGTAAATCAGGGCCTGTATAAATATTTGTGTTGCCTTTGTCTCAGGTTTCTTTTCACTGTCCTGGTGAAATGTCCAACCTAAGTTATTGCCTCCTAAAATAAGGAAATGCCACCTCACTGAATATTTCAAACATACATTTATGCCTCTGGCTTCCTAATACATAAACAAGAACATTCCTGCACTAAGATATCCTGAAGTGAAGTTAAGTCTCAATAAGTCACTCATTACCTTCTGCTCAAGCTTGATTTTTGACCCTGGAAAATGTTCATTGCTGTAGATTAAAAAGAAAGACAAACCGCAGGTATACAAAAATCAATAGCACACTGGAAGCGATTTACTAATGTTCACAATAACCAGACTAGTTTGATAAATCTTGGCCGAATTATGCTATTAGGTGGGAAATGTTTGTGCTCTGACCCTTAGTATAAACACAGACAACACTACCTTAAAAATGTAATTATATGGCAGTTCTTATTGTGGGTGTGTGCATGCAACTAGGCACATAACTTCTGTTTCACTAACATCTGCCATTTGTTGCTCTAAGCTATTCAAACAGAACGGAGCAGTACAGGCGGGGTCCCAAGCACTCGCACCTCCCAGGACCCCCACAAGCTACACCCCAAAGGAGAGAGCACATGCCAATCTTTTGTGTGTTTTATTTTTTTAGGGTAGGTGGTTTGTCTTCCTGGTGGTGAGGGCACTTGGTCCCTTGGGGTGTAGCTTGCAGGTGGGGGTCACAGGGGGTGTGAGCACTTGAGACCCCCGTCTGTACTGCTCGCCTCCATTTGAAAGCTTAGAGTAGCTTACAGGTAATGTAGCTCCCAGGTCTCAAAGTGTTAACCCCCTTGCCTTTCCAATTGTGTTGGCAAGGGGGCAGCACATCCCCCTACCTATACCGATCGCCGCCGGCGCTCTCTGCAAGCAGGAAATCCCGTGCAGAACGGGATTTCCTGCTCGGCTTCCCCCAACGGGGCCTGAGAAATCCTCCTGCGCCAGTTACCCCGAGCTGAGCTCGGAATAACCGGCAAGGAGGTTAAGAAAGGAGGCAACGCACTACTGCTACCATGGCCTAAAACGAATGAGAAAGTTTAACTAATTCAGCCCTTGCTAGATCTCTCTCTCTTTTGTGAAAGGAACTAATGTACCCTTCTTAAACTTGAAGATTGTATACAAATGCAAGCAGACTGCAAAGTAGCGCAGCAGAAGTGTGCTGGGCCCATAACCCAGAGGTTGGATTGAAACCATCCTCTGCTAGGCATGATTTCATTTTTGCACCTCGCTTTATCGCATGGGCAAAACTGTTTCCATAGCTCTGTAAGAGAAATTGTAATAAGGGCCCTGCCGTAACATAGATATTACAGTAGCTAAGACTACTCCTGGGCCTTTCTTGTAGTTGAAGAGATGAGTGAAATGGCTGGCTTCAGCTTGTAATGTTAGTTGACCTGGGTTTGATTCCCGGCCGCTGGTGGTATAGCAGTGATAGCTGCCTTCTAAGCAGTGGACCTGGGTTAGATTCCTGGCCAAGGTTTGTGAGCGTGCTTTTGACATCCTACAAATCCCTGGAAGACAAGATCCTCCTGCGGAGGAGGAAGGAGGGTAAAAGCATAGAAGGTGTTTTTAAAGGTTAGAAGTGTTTTTAAAGCATTTTAAAAAGGTACTTCCGATTTCTCTATCCGGATATCCGAATATGTCGGATATCCGCGGATAATGCATTCGGATATCCACGTTCATGCGAATATCTAAAAGGTTGGATTCGGATATCCGAACCGGATCCGGATATCTGTATACCCGGATCAATTCGGATTTTAAAAAGTACTACCCGAGCATCCCTGTTAAAGCGTACCTGTGATGGGGAAAAAGAGGTGGGCAGCAAGCGGGGACATAGCAGTGCAGTGCCATTTGGGCACCGGTCCTGTCATCCCAGCACACAGCAAGGTTATTAACTGTGTGAAGGGATGACAGGGCAGGTGACTGATTTGTGCATACCTTCAAATCCAGGAAGAGCACAGTACACAGGAACAGGAAATGTTCTGCTGAGAGACACTTCCTGATAGAAATCCCTGAAAGTAAGCCCTAGCACATCCTTTGGAGCAGAAATTAATGTAAGACACGGTTATTTTCAGGGAAACGCGGTACTTGCCTAAGTAATGGGATGCCTCTGGATTATCTATCAGCTCCCTGGATCCTCCTACAGCCCACTGTTTTAGCGCCCTGCCAGTAAACCTATTAGACAAAAGCTTGTTGAATATGTTTCTTCTGGCTGTGCTCCTGCTGTGGACGAGCACATCCGGATGTGTGTGAGTAAGGTTCTGCCTGGAGGTAAAGTGCTCCTGCATGCAGGGAAAAAGGCTGTGCACTTTATCCAACAATTAGTACAACCTGGCAAAGTATAGACTGGGTAGTAAAACCTGGCAAAGTAGAACACAACGCAACACCGGTTGTAGAAACATCGCCATTTGACCGTATCATTTTGCTGGCATCCCCCATCATCCTCCTGGTGACAGGTATGACAGGGTTATGCCAGCAATTAAGGTTTGTGTGGCCTTATCCTAGGCTTGCATGAGAAAATTGGGAGCTGGGTGATCTAGTTATCTAGAGAAGGTCAGTTAGGGTTGGGTATGAGGCATGGAGGGGGAGGATTGGGCACAGGATACGTGATGGGAGAAAGTGAGATGAAGAGGAGGTACAGACCAGTTTTTTTTTTTTGGGGGGGGGGTCCTCAATTTCTTGCTCAGTAAAGGGTTGATGATGATAATGGAGGCAGCCATAATGGGGGATTGCCATGTATTTTCTACTACTTGGGAAAAAATAACCTGTTTTTTGGGGTTTCCCATATCAAAAGGGAACATTTCAACACAAGCCTAGAACAATCTACTACCCTTGGAGATGGCTACAATAGACCACAGGAGTCTTATTAAAATATATTCATGACAAAGCAACACTACCATGTGCTTTGTCATTCCAGTCCCAGTACTTCACATGCTCATGGCTGTTCATACATCCAGGCTTTGGCTATAGCAGTAGCCCTGACCACTCACTGCTGTGCACACAGTCCTATACCTGGAGTCAAGCTTGCATGTTCAGGGCTAATTACATGGATACATGTCGACCTATTTCTGACTGTATATTCCTATAAAAGGAAGCACTGTGTCTGCTAATGGTGAAAAATCTGCAAATGTTCTAATAAGAATCCATGGACATTTTTACAGAAAAGGGAATAAGCCCATAACCAATGTGGGAATTCTTTTTTGCATATGTTCTATAGAAGAAAATGACATGAGCTAATAAACCAACTATGCAGTGATGTTCACACTTTGCATGTTTTAAATTCCAAAATGAGAGAGAAAAATGGACCCCAGAGCAGTCTCGCTCTGCAACTCTTTCATCTGCTGAGTCCCAAGTCCCTTATTTGTCTAGCTAAATCTCCCCAGAGTCCCCACGGATGCTGCGTGATTGCTGCTGCCTGCGTGTGCAAGCAGCAAGGGACTGTCTGATCTGAAGATTACGCTATTACATAAGAGGTACAGCCTCTCTGCAAGCAGCCCCAATGCAAGGCTGGCAGCACCCTGCATGAGGGAAGCAGCAGGGGCTGCAGAAGGAGAGGCACACGAGTGATCAGGGCTTTTGGACTGGAGTTCTTCCCCCACCCCCTTTTTCTCCCCTCTCTCTCTCTGTCTGTCTCTCTGCCTGGAGATCAGCGTGTGCCGTGGTGGTGACGCTCCTTCTCACAGCCCAGAGAGGAGAGCTGCCTGAACACCGCCTCCTCCTCTTCCAGCCAGACCCAGGCACTGCAAGGCACCTCTGAGACAGCTAAGGGGGGAGACCTCAGCCAGGGCTTTTAAATCCACCGCAGCAGAGAATCTCCGCCGCTTTCCAGACAAAACATGGAGGTACCACGCCTGAGCCAACACATCAGCAGCCCTAACAGCCCTTGCGAGGAGATGATCAAGAACCTGAGCCTGGAGAACATTCAGCTGTGCGAGAGGGACGGTAAGAAGGTGTCCTTTCATTCCCACTAGTCACTGCCATGCTTTTTTCCCCTCTCCCTGTGGTCGTCTTGCAAGATTTCGCCTCTCGGTTTAGAACAAACGATCTGCCTCGATTGCCTAGTCTTGCAGATTGTCTTCTGCTGCATTTTCTGGAGGCTGTCAAGCTATTGATCCCCAGCTCTGCCTGCATGATTTGCATTGCAGCAGGATTCTGGTGTGCTGCTCATGCAAAGCATGCTCACAAATGGACCTTTGCACCGGCTTCCCCCATTATTTTTCTTTTCTCTCCTATGAAACCATAGCTAATTTTACTATGTGGCTATTACCACCATTCCCATTAATGTGTTGCTTATTTAACTGATCTGCATGTCATAGTTTTTACTATACGGTTGGAAAATAAGGGCTTGTATTTTGTAATGTCTTAGGGGGCGTGTGATGGGGGAAGAGGGAGAGAGGAGGGGGGCTTGGAGGTAGCGCGATGCAATTTCAGCACCATGGACAGATGAACTGTCAGTGTTCTGGGCTAGGAGTCAAGAATTGCTGCTAAGCATCTGCACTGAGCTGGCTCTCAATGTTGCTGTAGCATAGAGACAGAAAAATGCTTCCCAACAATTTTTTTTTCTTTTTCAGTCTTCAGGAAGCCAGCTTCACAGATTGCAATGAATATGTATTTCTTCACATTGTAACACCATGAGTGATGCTGTGGGAGTAGCACATTTGTACTATTTGAAACGTTCCATTCATTGGTGCAGTTGCAGACTTGTAGACTCCCTGACACACCTGCATGGGAAACTGAGCCCAGCCTATAGTACAGTCATTGTTCTGCTATTAGTGCTTTTATTTAGACCAGTTGTGATATCATTTTTTTTTTTTATTTTTTTTATTTTTTTTCTTAACACAGCTTCATTGTGGTTTTACTGGGTGGTAATAGTTTGCTTTTGGTTTTCACACCAAAAATGTTGCTTCCATCTAAAAGAAGGCTGATCTGGAAGCCTCATATTAAAATTTCAGGGTGTTAAGCCACAGGTTGTGTCTTTATGATTTAAACCATTATTGGCGTAGTGCTTTTGATGCAGTGATCTTGTGAAATGCTTATTTCTGTGCACGAAGGCATTGTTGTGCTGAGTCTTTGCTATAGTCGTGGGTGCTGCAATCCATGTTTGGAAGTTTTTGAAGGAATCTGCATATATGGAATGGGCAATAAATTGCGTCTGCATATTTTTTCACTATGATGTGAAGTTCTTGGCTAATGCGTTTTATTTTTTTTCTCAGAAGGAAGATGCGTGGCAATGCAAGCAAGTGATGTGTGGTGATTGTTCAGTGGAATCCAGATTTTCTTAAATGGACTAAAGATTGCTGTAGAATTCATAGTGTTTCTCTATAACAGGCAGTGGCAGCTTCTGTGAAAAGCATTTAATGCAGTGTCATTTCTGTTTAGTGCCTGACTCGGGGCAGGCAAACAACACAGGCATAATAGAAAGTGATCAGGCTATCACCGCCATGTTTACTCTTATGAATAGAAATGCAGGTGGCTCATTGCATGGTATCTGTATTTCTTTGTGAATAAGCACATGGTGAAAACCCAAATCATCTCATCTTGGCCAAATTGCCATCCTGAGGTTTGTGGTTTTACGAACTACACAACTTTTGCAGTCTGCGGTAGCTATCTATTTTGTTCTGTATATGGACATATAGTGTTTTTTTTTTCCCACTTTACAATGAACTATTGCACTTTTGCCTATTTTTATGTTTTCTCCAGTGCATGGGGAGTTTTACAAGATGGCAGTTGTGGCTGTGAACTGTATTGATTGTTCACTTTGCTTAAACAATAAAATCTTTGCTCTAATTGGCAGCAGCACTTTTGCCAGCTTTGCTGGTGTCTTTGTTTAATAAGACACAATATAGCAACAGCATTGCTTTTGATGCTTTTTTTTTCTCTTCTATCTTTTTTTACATAATGTAAATACAAACCTGTCAAAGGGGAGAGATTTTGCAGGTTGTCCTCCACATTACAAGTGCGCAACTGCGACAGGAAATTAAATGTTTAGTGGGAACACATTATTGTAACCCTGTTTTTTTTTTATTATTTCTAGGTTCTTCCATTATACTGTAAGGGATATTTTGCATATCATACAAGAAAAAGTTGGCTTTTAACAATTCAGTATTGAGAAGTGATCTGTTATTTTGATTGCATGCACACTGTTAAAATGTGTATGTTTTTGTTGAAAAGAGATCATGCTAGTGCTGGTTAGACGTAGCTTAGACCATAAGGCTTGGTTCACAGTGGAAGTGGTTGCATCACCGGTAACAGCAGCAATGGAATTGGAAATCGGCACTGCATGTTATCCGGCGCTTTATATTGTATTCAGCCAATGAAAAGTATGTCAAATTGTTGCTTGTAGGACTAATTCACACTACCGAACGCATGCACAATTGTGATTTTTGTGCATGCATTCCCATCGCATGGAATGCACATCGTGGTGCGTTAAAGCGCAGATGTCAGCAGCTGCAACACATTAGCTCCCATCAGGAAACCGAGCGTCAGGCGATAAAATGTTCCCAGATGCATTACATCACATCGCATGGGAACACACAGATGTACTGTGAAGGGTACACAGTGGAGGCCTCCCTCACCCCCACTGTGTACCCTGATGTGACATACCACCATGGATTAAAAGGTATTTTCTGTTGCAACGATTAGTGGCTCACCTGCCTTTTCTTCAAGTATATGCTTTGATTACCTCTGAGTGCACAATTGGGTATGAAATACTCAATCCAGTGACCCAGCAACTGCTTTGGCCTGTATCTAGTGCCAGTCTGCTTTCTCCTACACACTGCTCGTGTACTGTGAATGATAACATGAAAATCTGTGGACTTCCATGTTACCATGTGACTATGTTCAGTGCTTCAAAACTGACAGCGCAGCACAGAGTGTGAATGAGCCCTTATCGTGTGTGTTTTCCTATAATGCACTGCATGCTGTGCCTTACGATGCCGCGCGCTGTTATACTGCACCACACCCATTGCACTGTGAACATTGCATCGGGGCTGTGAAGTCTGTACAAAAATCCTCCAACTCCACTCCTACTTTATGAAACCGACTCCAACTCCAGGTACCCAAAATTGCTCTGACTCCTTGACTCCAACTCTTTAGTCTGTTACTTATCAGGGCTGTGGAGTTGGGTCAAAAATCATTTGACTCCTGACTACTTAGTTTATGAAACCACCAACTCCAGGTACCCAAAAATTGCTCTGACTCCTCGACTCCACAGCCCTGCATTGCGTAGGTGGTACATTGCCATGTACCAAGCCGCATTAGAATGTGGCCGTTACATCACAACGCACCACTGTCAACATAGCCCAAGAGCTAAATGTTTTAGGAATGTTCTCGCGGACATGAAACATGTAAGCTACTTATCCCTCTTTGCCCCCTTTTCTCTTATGTTTCTTAAATTAGTACCGTTTAATTATCCATTTGTCAGCTGTGTGGCAAGGACAAAGCATGCAGTGATGGACAGACTAGACAATTTGAAACTATAGGCTCCTGAGGGGTAAATCTGACCTTGAGGGTAGAGGATCAGCATGACAGACAGAAAAGTAGCAATGGCCCCTTTCATGTTGCCCATGTTTTTCTAATGAAGAGCAGGGTGACCCATGTAGGTGATGACGGTAAAGGGGACAACAAACTATCCAGTACACTTTTTTTTGTCACCTGTACTGGAAAAGAAACCAGGGCTGTGGAGTGTAATTTGGGTACCTGGAGTCGGTGGTTTCAATAAACTGGAGAGTTGGAGTCAGTTGATCTTTGTACCAACTGCACAGCCCTGACAAGAAGTAGACTGAGGCCTGGAACCCACTATAGTATTTTATTTCTTGAGCGTTTAGTGAGCACTTTCAATCGCTAGCTTTTTCCCTAAACGCTCTACTAATGTAAGTGGATGAGACAGAATCCACTAGAGCGATTGCGATTAAGGAAATCGCAATCACAGGACATGCAGCATTTTGGGAGTGCTTCCATTCTAATGTATTGAATAGGAGCAGGGAAATCGCTCCCAAAATCGCTTACAAAACGCTATCACAAATCGCTAGCAATTGCAATAGCGTTTTGCGCTTTCCAGTAGGTCCTCCCAGGCCTCAGGAGTTGAGGAGTCGGAGCAATTGTGGGTACCTGGAGACCGAGTCGGTGGCTTCCTAAACGGAGTTGGAGTCGGGTGATTATTTTTTTTTTTTTTTGTACTGACTCCACAGCCATGAATGCAACTACATGATGCAGCCACTCAGTTATGTATAATATATTTTACAGAAAAAAAAAAAAAAAAAAAGGCAGACCTGCAATGCACAAAGTATTTTGCATAGCAAAACAATGCAAATTTGACTATTTCCATTAAAGTGTAACTATCGGGCATAAAATAAAAAATCAATTATTTATTTTTATCTGGTAAACCAGTAATAAGGATGCTAACCAGGCAATTTAAAAGTTAAAATCTCTATTCCTTTTCTTGTTGATAAACGATCATTCTCCAGTTTACCTGACTCTTATTTGGTACACACAAAATTTGGTACACAAAAAAGAAGTTGCAGGGCATGCTGGGTTGTCTCTTCGTCTCTCGTCGCTTCTCTACTTCTACTTCTCTACTAGAGAAGCAAAAAAGGACAACCCAGCATGCCCTGCAACTTCCTTTGTGTACCAAATTTTGTGTGTACCAAATAAGAGTGAGGTAAACTGGGGAATGATCATTCATCAACAAGAAATATAACAGTGATGATTTTAACTTTTTGGATCACCTGGTTAGCACCCTTATTACTTGTTTACCAGATAAAAATAAAGAATTGATTTTATGCCCGACAGTTGCACTTCAAAAGAGAACTGAGCTTTGAAAGTGTGGAGTATTTCATTTAGAAACCTCATAGAAACTACTGTAAAGCCCCCCCCCCCCCCCCCCAATTCTTGTCTGCTTCAATGAGTATACATTCCTAGCTGACCAGAAAAGAGAAAAATGTAATGTATAATTACAGCGGCTATGCAACAAAATGCGATGTCTGCTTTCAGAGCAGATAATCTGAACTTTGTTCGCTTGTAATTTGTAAACCGTCAATATTCGTGTACAGGAATCGGTCTGACGAAGTCTTCATAGCCAGAAGCTTACTGCTTTTCTTCTAAGTTAGCCAATAAATGGTATCATCCTGATTTAAAACTTCTTGCTTTTACTGATGGCTAACACGGTACAACACTAAACTAATAAAAAGTAGGAAAACATAATTTATTTATTTTTTGCAAGATGTTCTATGTGTAATTTATATAAAATCTTCTTTCTAAATGCATAGAAAAGCAAATAAACCTGAAAGTGAACTTGTACTTGAACAAAACTACTTGTGGTTGGAGTGTACTATTTTTAGTGCAGGTCATTTGAACAACTCTGGTATTGATTAAACATCCTGTCTCACACTGTGATGCAAGCACAAATCTGATTAACTACCATTACTTGGTTTGTCCTAAAAAAGCTCAGAGTCTGCAATTGGCATCACTTGCTTTTTAAATATCTGGGCTTTTACAAATAGATGTGCTAAAGCTTTCATCTTCGTTGCAGAGGGAATACATTTCCTTTACATTTAAATCTCCTGCAAACAAATATTTGTAGCTCGTTCACTGAGATGTTAATTTGCTTCTGTCAACTGCGTCTAAAAAAGGAACATATACTTTAGTATAGCACCTGAAAGAGAAAATCTCTCTGATTTTACATGTTCTCATGCAGTCTGCTTCCAGTGATATATTTTACAGTTCTATTAATTTTCAGCAGGTAAGGCTATAGGAAAGAATTGCCCACTCGAAAAAAATATGCACATTTCTTGCTTCACAGCTTATTATGAATACGCATCATGCTTTTCTCGTGGCGGACTAAAAAAGCGCCAGAACTGCAGCCACTAGTACATGCTCTATAGACTGTACCCGTGTTAGGCCTGGTGCACACCAAAACCCGCTAGCAGATCCGCAAAATGCTAGCAGATTTTGAAACGCCTTTTCTTATTTTTCTGTAGCGTTTCAGCTAGCATTTTGCGATTTTGGGAAGCGTTTTTGGTGTAGTAGATTTTATATATTGTTACAGTAAAGCTGTTACTGATCAGCTTCTGTAACAAAAACGCCTGCAAAACCGCTCTGAACTGCCGTTTTTCAGAGTGGTTTGCGTTTTTCCTATAACATTGGAGGCAGAAACGCCTCAGCAATCCAAAAAATGTCTCACTCCGGGAGTATGCGTTTCAGCAAAATGCCTCCCGCTCTGGTGGGAACCACCCCATTGAGATACATTGACCAAGCGGCTGCAAAAACGCCGAAAAACCCGCTCGGTGTGCACCAGCCCTCAGGGAGTATTGCCCAAGGTCTCTTACTGAGTAGGTGCTGGCTAACTGGAAGAGCCAAAATTCAAACCCTGGTCTTCTGTGTCAGAGGCAGTATTAAAGTGACTCTGTAACAAATTTTTCAGCCCTAGTTCTTCTATCCTATAAGTTCCTATGCCTGTTCTAATGTGCTCTGGCTTACTGCAGCCTTTCCTAATTGCACTGTCTCTGTAATAAATCGTATCTCCTTTCCTCTGTCGTGTCTGTCGGGCTAAGGCTTGAATGTGTGGAATGTGCAGGGCTGCTAGTGATTGGATAGAAGTGATACACACCCTCTGCAGGCCCCCTGCACACTCTGTATGACTCACACACTCTGCTTATGTGAGCCTATTACAAGCGGGTTAGTTTGTCTGTAAACACTGCCTAAAACTGTTAATTACAAGCCAGGATTGCAGCAGAGAGTGGCAGAAACAGCACAGAGGGGCACAGGAGAAAATAAGGAATAGAATGGTATGCTTTTTAGTGTAAGAAATATTAGAGTACAGATTCTCTTTAAAGGAAAACTAGTACAAAACAAAACACTAAGGCTTCTTTCCCACTAAGACGTTGTGTTAGGTGCTACTTTAAGGTCGCATAATGTGCACCTAACGCAACGCATGGTGGTGCAAGCAGGCTAACGCGGCAAAGCCGCTCTAACGCCGTAGCATGCTGCACTTTAGATTGACGTGCAGCGTTACAATGTAACGCAACGTGGGCACTGTGAACAGCCCATTGCAGTTACATTGCTGTGCGTTGTGGAGCCTTACAGGCTGCACTAACGTGCGCCTGTAACCTCTCACTGTGAAAGCAGCCTTAGGGCTCAGCCACACTGTGCGTTTTTTTCTGAGTGCTTGTGATTAGCGCTTTCTGGGCACTTTTTTAAAAATCGCTACCATTCACTTTCATTAAAAACACAGTAAAAAAAGCCACATTTTTTCCTGTAAATGATCGCGGCGATTTTTACATGATTTTTACCGTGATTTTGAATGAAAGTGAATGGGGGCACTTTTTTTTTTTTTTGTGCTCAGAAAGCGCTAATCAATCACAAAGGGCTCAGAAAAGTGCTTAGGGCCCTTTTCCACTATCTGCGTTTTGCGATGCTGAATCGCAAAAAGAAAATCGTTAGCTTTTTTTCCCCTCATTGCTAGGGTTTGCTAAATAACATAGGAATCGCGGTAGGCACTTTCCACTACTGCAATTCAATTTTTACAAAAGCGCAATTGCGTCGTGGAGCGATTTTTACCGTGATTATGCATTGCATAGCAAAATCGTGATTGCAATTGTGGAAAAATAATTGGGGACCTTGTGGGTGACCCCTTAGAGGAATTGTAGTAAGGTTGGTTAGGCCCAGGGCTGTGGAGTCGGCACAAAAATCATCCAACTCCGACTCCTCAGTTTATGAAACAACCGACTCCCACCTCCAATCGAGGTACCCAAAATTACTCCGACTCCCCAGCCCTTGCATGGCTATGGAGGTGGTACAAAAATCATCCGACTCCAACTCCTCAGTTTATGAAACTTCCAACTCCGACTCCAGGTACCCAAAAATTGCTCCAACTCCACAGCCCTGGTTAGGTCCTGCTTACACTGAATAGCGTGCAGCTGAGAATTTGCATCAGAAACTTCTGCCATGTCAATGAACGGCAATGGGGATTTGGATGTGATGTGCAAAAAAAGAATATATTATCCCAGAGGGTTGCATACATCCCCCGACCCATATACTCGGAAGCAGCCTATTGATTTCCACAGGCTCCAGTTCTATTACCTAATTTGCATTTGGAGAAATAAAGGATCGTGGACAGTAGGGCCTTAGTGGTAGGATTTTAGAGGAGTAATTGCTTTTTTACATTAGACTAGTGATATTGTAGGCAGAAGAATTAACGGAGCTTTAGCCTACGTTTCACTTTGCATTACTAGTTTGGACATCAATTGAGCTGTCCATCCCAACCTGGCACGTACATCTCAGTGCAACCTACCACACACACATGTATATTCAGAAACTACAAGCAAGTCTACATAAGACTAGTACCGCCATTTTGAAGGCAACAGCAAATCTTGATTTCAACCAATGTTTTTTATTTTTCTTGTTTACGGCGCTCTCTAATTAGCCCAATAGAGGTTTGTTTTTTTTTTTTTTTTCCTCGTTTGAGATAAGTGCACTGCTTTTGACTTCAGTCGGCAGAACTTGTTGTGCTGTAAATTAGTAGAATGCTTTGATCTCTACCTGCTAACAGAAACTGAAAGCAGAGGTCCTCTTATTGTTTCACGCTGCCCCCTAGTGACAAGTGGGCTGCAAATACACATTATAGCAGTACTCTTTAGATGCATGCACATGGCTAGATTGAATCCCCCCCCCCCCCTTTCCCCAATGGAAACATTTATTATTGAGGTGATCGTCTGATTTATTTGTAAAGCTACATACACCATACAGATTCTCCCCAGCCAAAATGGTCATTGCTGATTGTTCGTGGCTGGCTTACACCATGCAATTTGCCGTCAGATCCATGAGTCGAATCAATGATTTCCATCAGGTTTCGGGACCTTCATCTGATTGATTTACCGATCATGTCTGTACAAGTTTGATTGGGAAATTGATCAGAACTGTTGGAAATTCATTTCGACCTGATGGGAAATTGCATGGTGTGTACCAGGCATAAGTCTAGAAATCTAAAGTGTATACAGGTGTCCTCAGACGCTGCTTGCCTCTGCTTCAGAGATCTGTTAGACAGACAGACACAGAACATTTATGTCACGCTTTTCTCCTGGCGGACTCAAAGCGCCAGAGCTGCAGCCACAAGGACGCGCTCTATAGGCAGTAGCAGTGTTGGGGAGTTTTGCCCAAAGGTCTATTGAATAGGTGCTGGTTTACTGAACAGGCAGAGCCGAGATTTGAACACAGGTCTCCTGTGTCCGAGTCAGAGCCCTTAACCATTACACTATCCTGCCACTGCTGTTAGGAGGAACATGATTACCTACTTTTCTGGGGAAACTTGAAATGGTGACCCCTGTAGGAACATCGTTCATCTGTCCATCCCTCACCCCTCTCCACAGAGCAGTATATGCTGCTTGGCCAGGCGTGCTACACAGCACTGGTGCAGATAGTGTCACCTGAAAAAATGTGTACAGCTAATTTTAGGCAACAAATATTATAAGTGTGAACATACCTTAAATTTCTGCTTGGCTGGAATTATTATTAAATTATAAAGTGCCAACATATTCCGTGGCACTGAATTGTGGTGTGTTTTTTTTTTTTTTTTTTTTTTTTTTTTTTTTTCCTGCACACGAGTGTCAACTGAGGACACGCTTTGTTGCTACGCAGTGGGATGATGCGCGGACAATGGGATTGGCAGGAGCATTGGCGTTGCTAGGGTTGGGTAGATCCATCTAGCGGATTGTTCGTGAGTTGCCCGTAGCCTGGTTGTCGACTGAGGCGGTCATTATTGGCCACCTAGTCCAATTTAAGTCAGGCGTATACGAGGCTTTACAGAGAGTCTCAAACACCCAAAGTTGGTCCCACACTGGGAGATTTGATCTCGGTGATATCTATCAGTTTGCCAAAAGTATAGTTGGTTACTGTAGATAATATATGCAATGATGAGCAGTGGCATTTCACCTGCGATAATTTTGAACACGTGTGCAGCAAACATCCGAGTTTTTTTTTTTTTTTTTTTTCTCTACAGTTGAATGGATGCGCTTTAAATTACCACAAAGAAGCATCATTGGTTGAGAGGGGAGGTTAGTGGCAGGTATAAAGGTGCCCATACATCAGACAGTGTATGGGCAGATCGACCAAGAGATAGATCTAATCTGATCAGAGAGAGATCTGTTGCCTGTCCATAGGCCGATTCCAGATCGATTTCTACATGAAATCTCTTGGGAATTGGCCTGATGCTGCATCTGCCGCCTTGCCGCTGTGCCACCTGGTGCCCCGTGCAGTATACTTCACCTGTCCGTATCTGCCGCTGCCTCTGTGCTCCATGACACGTGGGGGGCGTGTATAACAAAGCATGGGGGATACACCGACAGGTAAAGTAGCATGTTATTCCTATCTACTTTCACTGGTGGGAGTGCGAAGGGAGCTCAACGTTTAAAAAAAATAAATTGCCTGGAATGCCCTTTATAGTAGATTTGCACTTGTAAGAGGGCCCCTCTTACAAGTGGAGGAAGGGGGGGGGGGGAGGCAAATGAGAAAAATGTGTGGTTCCTAAAGGGGCCCATACACTCAGCTAATTATCGTCCGATCGATTGAAATCGATCAATCGCAAATCGATTGCCCAATCAATTTGTGGCCGATTTTCTATCGATTTCAATCGATCTGACATGATGGAAAGTCTAGGTTGGATCTGTTGAGATGGCTTATCATTTTGCATTGGACCTAATGGATATCTGATGGCAAGCAAATGCCATCAGATCGATTTTCAATAGATTTCATACTGAAATCTATTGGAAATCTGTTCCTAGTAAAAAAAAATATTCCTAAACACATCAGATCAGAGATCTATCTGCTGCTAATCTAACGAGTGTATGGCCACCTTAAGCCATGCAATAGCCAGTGCGTGCTTTGCTATGCATGGCAGAATGTGCACAAATCAAATTGTTCTCCATGCCTAAATAAGTTGCTGACAGCCATAAAACAAAACCATGGACAACTGATATGCAGTGCCTGTGAATGAATTTTCCATGTTTCCCTATGGATCAGTTTACATCAATGCATTATATCTGAAAGCTTTTTCCAAACACACTGCCTGCAGCATGTTTAGGGACCCGATACATGAAAACAGCAACTGATCTCGCGAGAGCGCAGAACTGATCTGTTCATACATATCGGTTGCCAGCGTAAACCCAGCCTGGATAAATGTTGGGAAATATGCAGAACTTCTGTACATAGCTTATCCAGTAGTGATGCAAACAAGAGTCCTACTCCTGCATGGTCATACTGCTTGCCACTATGCCACTGCTAAGTTCTCACACTGCGGACAAAGCTAGATTCCTCTGTAACATCTGTTGTGTGTCAAATGAGTGAGTCAGATGTTGTTCTTCATAAGTTGATTTGACACTTATCAATTGCAACCTCCATTCCAGCTGTTGGTCAAGTGATGGAAACGCTAAAATGATTATCTAGAAAGATTCTTCTGTTAAACAAAACTTTCCAGATAGCGCACTGTGGAAAAAAATGTGTGTCACGGACTTCTGCTCCATCCAGATAACACTATGGATGAAAGAATGTTCCTTTTTAAACTCTCCTGAAATGCGCACAGGGATGTAATTAAATGTTGCAATGCAATGACTTCTCATCTCACACATTTACTTAGTGTAAAAGCAACAGCCACTTTTCACCATTTTATAAGCTGGCCTTGCTATTGACTTCCTATTTCTTCCACTTTTGGGCATATTCACAAAAATACAAAAATCTATAACAGAAGTTTTCAGAACAGAAGTAATTTTTTATGGAATTAAGTAACAAAGTATCCTCCACCTCTCCTTGATGGAACCACTCCAGGCTGCCTCCCCCAAATATTCTTCCAGTGGTTCTCCATCCATCCAGAATCCGCCTTTAGTGAAAACAGGCCCTTAATTCTCTAGCTTCCTTGCCAAGACAGGCAAATAATGGGTACATATGAAATATTTTCATCTTCAGTCTAGGGATGGTCGGAAATGCCAATTCCAATTCCGCGGTAAATCCGCATTCCGCCATTGCCAATTACCAATTCCGCTTTCCGCTACCAATTTCCGCATACCAATGCGGAATTTCCGCCAGAAATCGTGGAAATTCCACCCGACTTTAACATCGATTTTCTCAAAAACTATAAGGTCTTTTTGAAAACATTTTTTTGTATCTTGTTCGCAAGATTCTGTTTAATAAACCCTGAAAATTTGGTGTTTCTAGGATGTACAGGGACTTTTCTATTAACCGCTAAATTCGGCGGATTTTTACTGTAATGTAAAATGCAGAAAATAGGCAGATGCAGATTTTCTGCATTTTACATTACAGTAAAAATCCGCCGACTTTAGCGGTTAATAGCAAAGCCCCCTTAAGTCCTAGAAACACCAAATTTTCAGGGTTTATTAAACTGAATCTTGTGAACAAGATGCAAAAAAAGTTTTAAAAAAAGACCTTATAGTTTTTGAGAAAATCGATGTTAAAGTCAGGTGGAATTTCCGTGATTTCCAGCAGAAATCCGCCTACCGCATTTGCATTACCGATTTCCGCATTCCGATGCGGAAATGCAATTTCCGATCGGAATTTCGGAAATTGCATATCCGCAGAATGCGAATGAGCATCCATACTTCAATCTGCACCCATTATAAAATGTTTTAATAAAGCTACCCAAATTCATGGCAACACACTATGCCTTGGTGTAAACGACTACCCAGAACTGTCATCTTTTTGTGCCACTGGTTCAGATATTCGTGCAATACAAGTTGTAAGAATGTCAGCTATCCCTTTGTACCCACACATTCTGTTTCAAAACATTTTATTGTAAATGTTTAAACATGCAATGGCATTCATTACACAGAAAGGAGATCCTGCTGGTCCATAAGTGAGCAAGGGATGCAGATAACATCAGCTGGATTCATCTTTCCTATAACAGCAGCTAAAAGAGATTGCATGCAGAGCTCCTGAAGAGCCAAAAAACACTAGTAACTATGTGATAGAGCTTGCCGACATGTGCATGTAGAGACAGGATTTAATAAAGTTTGTTTTAGGTCAAGGAAAATGGAACTACAATTCAGAAAAGCAAAAAGACATTCTGCAGCTTTGAAGGACAACTGCCATGAGAAGAATATAGAGTTTGCCACATTCACTTGAATGACTGCAGTCAAACATAAAGAGGACCTGTAGTGAAAATAATATGATTACAATATTAATTTATTCATTTAGCCAGTGTTTGCCTATTGTAAAATCTTTCCTCTCCCTGATTTACATTCTGAAATGTATCACTGGTGGTGACCTCTTTAGTTCTGCCAGGAGATCTGTACGGAATGTTCATTACTGAGTGTTTTATGCACGGAGGGAGATATTGCTTGCTTGGCAGTTGGAAAAAGCTGTCATTTCCCACAATGCAATGAGGTCATGACCATGGTCATGTCATCACACTGTGGGAGGGGTTTCACCACAATATCAGCCACACAGACCCCACTGATATTCTATTCCAGAAAAAGGTAATCTCGGCTAATGATTGGAATGAAGTTCAATACATGGTTACAGCTCCTATTTAAGGGCTGGTGCACACCAGAAGAGCTTTTCTGAGCGCTCTCATTTTAAAAGCTCCTGCTACTGTTTTCCTATGGGTGTGTTTGCACACTGGAGCGATGGGATTTTGTAAAAATCCCCCATAGCATTGCATTAGCAAGAGCTTTAAAAAGCTCTTGTAGTGTGAACCAACCCTAAGTCAAACATTTGATCTGCATTCTTGTTCATGGTCTCTGGCTAAAAGTATTAGAGGCCAAAGATCAGCAGGGCAGCCAGGCAATGTGTATAATCTAAAAGTAAATAAATATGGCAGCCTCCATATCCCTCTCAGGTCAATTGTCCGTTAAATGCAGATGGAGACACAAACCGCAGTAAGGTCACATTCGCAGTGGGACGTTATGGTCGCGGGTTATATAGTCTTATAACGCAGCTTACCGCACTGCAATGCTAATCCTATGGGTCGTTCACAGAGCCACGTTAAAGTCGCGTTAAAAATATTGCATTGTGGTAACTCACTGCTTGCAGTGCGTTACTTCTTAACGCAGACACGTTGCAACTTTAACATCGCATTAAAACGCAACGTCCCACTGTGAATGTTTTTCATCTTTGATTTATAGTATAGAAAGTAGAGTCCGGAACCATCCAATAGTATTATTGCTCTTTAATGATACAAAGACACTGAACACATGATGCAACGTTTTGGAGGATACTCTTCCTTTGTCAAGGTTTGGTCAGTGTCTGATCAAATACATCAAACCACCTACTGTCATGACATGAAAATTCACCAATCACATTGCATATCCACCTATGGCGACCAATCCCCACTCACCCAAAGCGGACTTGATGGGGAACTTCTCTGGTAACATGCAAATGTGCGCAGCACTAGGAACGCCCATCTATGCAGGGGGAGAGGCGACACGTGAGCTGTCCGCGTCACCGCTAACCAAAGGCGCCGACCAATGGTCTGTGTGGAGATGGAAACGTCTTTGGCTCCGCCCAAAGTTTTGGAGTGGATCAGCTGGGAAACCACACAGGCTGGTAGAGCAGCATACGCCCCTCCTCCTGGTACGTACGTCAGCAGACCACGTGGGCGGAATGTAAACACACCGCCCACGTGTCTGCATGGTAAACCGCACGCTCGCAGCAAGCAGTCCGCTCTCCCTCCAAATACTTCCAGGACATCTAAAAATACAGGACCACACTGTATCTTCAAATGTGAACAAAATAAACCAAAATTAAACAGAGGTAAATAATAATTAATAAAGATCTGATAAAAAGTAAGTAAAGAGAAAAAAGAAATAAGACAAAAGGAAAAGAGGAACAACCAAGCAGACCATTACGTCTATCATAAAAGCGGTAGCATGTCATATTCTCTATTCATTCCCCAGGGTTCTAGAGTATCTAATGTTCTTATCCATACAGCTTCCCTGTAAAGCAATTTTTTTTAACCTATCTCCATCACGTCTTAAAGGGGGCACCTGTTCTAGGATTTGAAATCTCAACTGACTGACTGTATGTCTCGCCTGGGCAAAATGATGTGGGACAGACAGCTTACATTGTTTGTTTCTAAAGGTGCTTTTGTGGGCTGACAACCTAACCTTTTATAGGCTGAGTTGTCTGTCCAACCTATAGAAGTCCACAAGGACACTTTAATGCGTACACCACATACTTGGAGTTACAATCAAACTGCTCTTCGATTTTAAAAGCGGTACCTAGATGAGGGTGCCTGATCTCAGAAACCCTAATGACGCTATTACAGCAAACACAACCCAGACAAGGGTAAGTGCCATTAGGTCGATTGGATACAGGGAATCGAGATAAGTTGGGACCTAAATCTGCATGCACCAATTTATCTCTAAGGCTTGGTGCTCGTTTATATGACATGAGAGGTAAGGTTCTAAATTCCTCAACATCAGGAAGACCATTTTGTAAAATGCTCCAATTTTTACGAATAACATTAGCTAAAAGAGCAATAATACTATTAGATGATGCCGTTCTCTACTTTGTACAGTTTGACTTTGGATGCAGGAGTGCTGCCTGATCTACAGACCTTGGCACATCGCCCAATATCTTAAAGGAGAGCTATCCACTTTGTACCATCTTTGATTTATATTAACTTTTTAATGGAAAAAGTACCAAAAAGTAGGTGAAAAAGTACTATCAAAATTATTTTAAGTATTTGCTTGCTGCTGGTGGTTTAAAAAGCATTTTATTGACACGTTTGAAAATTTCACCTAGGAGAAAACTCAGGGGAAAAAAATGAATTGTATATGGGCCCATGTGTTATCAATCCCAATAGAAACCTGTAGCAAGCAACAAAGTATTACTGCTGCTTGGCCAGCAAGTGGATTTACTCAGCACTCCCAGTCCGACACTGGTTCTACCCCCTCCACCTTGTGTCCATCCCTCTTTGTCTTCTATACTTTATTGAACACTCTACTCTGCTGCACTCTTTCCTTGTGTCCCCTGTGCTTTCTGCAACAGTGCAGCGGATATCGTGCTTTTGCATTCTGCATTATTTCTTCTGTAAAGTTTCCATTACACTGTTTTCCAGTTATATAATAGAAGATATCATATAGCAGAGAGCAGTGCCCAATTTGTAACCGATAGCCAGAGCTTGGCTGCATGATAATCCCAAAGTCATACACCTTGCAGTGCTGGGAGCTGTGGAAGAGGTGACTACAGAAAGGGAGTATTGGTCCGTGCTATGTATCATCTGAAGAAGGTTTACTTGGGAGAGGTTTGGGTTAAAGGACAACTGAAGTGAGAAGAATATGGAGGCTGTCATAATTATTTCTACTTAAACAATACCAGTTGCCTGGCAGCCCAGCTGATCTATTTGGCTACAGTAGTGTCTGAATCGCACCAGAAACAAGCATGCAGCTAATCTCGTCAATTCTGATAATGTCAGAAACACCGGATCTGCTGCATGCTTGTTCCGGGTCTATGACTAAGGCTACTTTCACATCAGGACGTTGCGTTTGATGCGACGTTAAGGTCCCACATAACGTGCCCCTAACGCAACGCATTGTGCACCATAACTTGGATGTTATAGTGAATTCTTTAGTCCTGCATTTGGTGCGCCGTTTTCGTTGCACAGTGAAGGAGCGAAAATAGCGCATGCGTTACATAAAAAAAATTTACTGAGCATGTGCAACACAACTAATGCAGCAGATTCATTGCTAAACGCACTTTCTAATAACGCCTCACGTTACACACAAACGCAACGTGTGCACTGTGAATGTCGCACAGACTTTAGTATTGTACATTAGTCTGCGTTATAAAAGTTTCTAACGTGTGACTTTAACGTTGCACTGTGAAAGAGCCCTAAAAGTATAAGAGGCAGTAGATCAGTAGGATAGCAAGGTAACTGGTATTGCTTAAAAGGAAATAAATATGACAGCCTCCATATACCTCTCTACAGTTGTCCTTTAAATGCTTCCAGGGATGGATATGTTCTGATTGGGTGTGGCAGGGAGTTCCAAAGTGTAGTGGCAGCATGACAGAAGGCCCTGTCTCCGAAGGTTTTGAGGAAGACTCTCGGGGTGACCACGTTATTATAGCCTTTTGATCTAAAATTCTATAGAATAGTACAGTAAAGGCTAGGACCTACTACCGTGCTTTGGGACAATCGCAGAGCACCCACGATTTAGCGAATCAAGAGCATGCCATGATTCGTGGAGTTCCACAAAATGCATAATCAAAAGCCATACTCATGTAAAGAAATATATCCCCCCCCCCAAATGTTTTGTTACCAAATTCAGTTCAGCACATTAGGTGTGAAAAATTAACAATGTCACTTTAAGTCCCACCCTCCCCCCCCCACTGCAGCAGGGTAATGATAGCATACAGGAGGAGATAAATATGTATACCATAAAATCATACCTCGCTAAAAACAAATTAGATTTTACAGCTATTAATTTAGGAATCTTCAATGAGGCTAAGCAGCACTAACACAAAGTACAGCCCTTCTGAGCCCATAAACTGCTTTCTTATTACAGCTATTTTGCCATCTCACAGCGCGAGTCCATTTGTTTTATCCTAATGTTATAGTGTATGATACAATCAAGGGTGATGCTGTCTTTCCTGCTAAAATTTGATATTTTACATAGGTGTTATTCTGCAGTCACAGTCCCAATAGCAGTATAACACCCATTGAGGACATAGAAAGATACTCACTAAGTGACATCGTTCGGGGTTCCGTGTGCTAAATATGTAAATTAAGCGAGTAGTACCAAAGAGTGGTGCCCTTGTGTCACTTGGGAGGATGTCAGGCATACAGCCGCAGAGACATAAATATGTGTAATATAAATAATTCCTTTCACAATATTTTCTGGTATTGTCTGATACCCCATACTCCCACAGTAGCCTCCAGTGACAGCTATTCAGATCAGTGCAGGTGAGAAAGGTGTCCTAGCCTAAGCAGGTGGTTTTGGCACATGGCGCTCACTGCCGGGGTCGCCAAAACCAGGCACCCCATAGCAGCAATGTAATGCTACGCTGGGCACACAAGGGTAGTTTGGGGCTCTGGAGGTTGCAGGACCCCAAATTGCATCTCCCTCCAAGTTTCAACAACTCGGAGGGAGAGTAGTTTTTAACGCCGCAGGGTAGCTTTGCGGCAGCAGGGAGAGCCGTCATTTAGCTCGCCTGGCACCCAACTCACCGGCGACATTTGCATACGTACACGTCATAGCTGCCTGTATTGGCAGTACACTGCAGTCCCACTTTATCCAACTTATTCACGGTCTCGGAGGTTGAATGTTGTAAGAGGAGGAAGGATTGTGATCATTTCAGGCGACTGATCTTATACAAGACACAGGAAAAAAGTGCAATATAAAACATTATTGGTCTAGTCCTGTCTTCTTTTCTCCTCCTCCTCGCGCTTGAGCTGCAGCCAGCAGGGCGCGCTCAGTAGACGGTAGCAATGTTAGTTTCCCTGCACACTGCATGCGATTCCGATTTTTTTTTTTTTTTTTTTTTTTTTTTTAATCCGTTTTTACATCGATTCTGATTTTTAAGTTACTGCATGCTGCGTTTTTTCCTCCATTTTTCTGTTGATTGCATTCAAGGAAAATCGGAATTGCGAATCGGAATCGCAAATAGGATTTGCTGTGTGCAGGGAGCCTTATGCTAGGTACACACCATACAATTTTCTGTTAGATTCTTCTGTTAGATTTACCCACAACATGGAAAAAAGCTATCTGGCAGGTAAATCTAAGAGAAAATCTAACAGAAAATTGTATGGTGTGTACCTAGCATTAGGGAGTCTAAAATCTCACGTGTACCGTGGCTCTGATGAGTCGCTAAGAGATCTGGAGTTGTTGGCTGAGCCCATTGTTCTCCTTTTTTAGCTTTCTTGCTCTGTTGTGCACTGTGCCGTTGTCCCTCTACAGTGTTCTTTCCCCCAAAAGTTTTTCAAGCTAGGCGGCATAAAAAGTAGCTGGGTGGGACGCGACGGGTAATGCAGGACTGTCTTTTTACAGCATAGGCGGAGTATGAGGAGGCGAGCTAATAACAGCCAGGTGCACACTAAAAGTAGCTGGGTGGAGCACCCTGCTAAAAGAGCAGGAGAAGAGAGGAGAACATTGCTCTGCTCCACTCCATAAAAACAGGATGCCTCACTAGCCTCTAGGCTAGCAACACATCTGTACAGAACTCATCCCTAAACTGCCACCTAAAAGTTTGTCACAACCCGTGAGGCTAAGACTAATTGTGCATTTGTAATGTATGGGGTAAAGTTAGCAAGTTATTTGTTTGTCTGTGAAGTTTACTAATGCTGGGTACACATGATGCAATTTCACGCCGATCGACGGGTAATCGGACGGAAAGTTGCATCATGTGTATATGTCCAATGTGCACGCAATCAATTTACCAATTATAAGTGCGCAAAATTTATCACTTTCTCGATCGGGAGTCGATCGGACAGGTCGGAAATAATCACCCGATTCTCATCTGACGGGCGGGAAATTGCACCGTGTGTACCCAACATAAAGCTTTGTACACACACAAGATTGTTGTGAGACAAGGGGGATTCCACTAATTAAAATCTCTAGAATGTCTATTGCAACTCCAACCTTCTCCAATGCATCGCCGAGAGATCTGGAGTACCAGATCATCTCGGCTGAGCACAGGCTGAGAACATTGTTTCCCTCGTTACCCCTCCTGCTTCTTCATGCACCATCCTTGCTCCATAGCGAAAGCATGTCCACCACAGCCCTCGACCCCTCGGCAAACAGTTCAGGGCCAAGTCCTGATCTCTGTTGGCGACCATATTATACTCTTACTTGTGTGTGCAGTTTAAGATTACTTCCTGATGGATGACATTTAACCTCCCTGGCGGTAAGCCCGAGCTGAGCTCGGGCTATGCCGCGCAGGAGGATTTCTCAGGGTCTGTTGGGGCGATTCGCCCCATTTAAAGTGCTGTGCGCGCAGCCAGCACTTTGCTAGCCGCGCGCACAGCTCGATCGCCGGCGCTCTGCGGCAATCGCCTGCCCGCAGCGGCGGAAGAGGGCCCCCCCGCCAGAGCCCTGCGCTGCCCGGACCTATGAGTTCCGGCCAGCGCTATGGGCTGGATCGAGTGCGCCTGACGTCAGGACGTCGGCCGACAGGAAAAGCCAAACAGGGGAACGCGTTATATACGCGCTCCCCTGTTTGCTATTGATGCCGGCGACGATCGCACTAGAGGGCCACATGCGCCCTCTAGTGGTGTTTCATGCAGCTACCACTCTGGTAGCTTTACATGAAACAAAATTTTTTTTTTTTTTTAAAAAAAAGGATTTTTACACATTTGTCAAAATAAATTAACCGCCAGGGAGGTTAAATAGGATTCTTGTTGGTCATCATGGCTGTCACAGTATAATACTCTGGTAATAATTGTGGCCTTTAGGATTTGCCTGGAAGGATGATGTTTAGTTGTTAGAAAATCCTCTGCTACAGAGTTAGTTCTTTCATAACCCATCAGAATGATTGCAGGAAATCATTCTCCTTGCATGCTTCCTCTATCCTTTTAGCGAAGGTGCTATGTGCTAGTAGATGTACGCAGTGCTGTGGAGTCGGTACGAAAATCAATCAACTCCGACTCAGTTTATGAAACCACCGACTCCGACTCCAGGTACCCAAAATAACTCTGACTGCTGAGGCGTGGAATCCACTAGAAAGTGCTCCTCAACTCAGACTCCTTAGTCTAATACTAACCAGGGCTGTGGATTCAGTACAAAAATCATCTGACTCCCTACTCCCTACTCCTCAGTTTATGAAACCTCCGACTCCAGGCACTCAAAATTGCTCAGACTCCACAGCCCTGAATATATGCCTCATTTTCTGTGAGAAATGTTCCCCTTGTGATACTGAACAGTGCAATTTGAACAATTTGAATTTCGGAAACTTGCAGACTGAAGCCTCTGCTGTGCATACCAAGCTAATATTAATATTTAATGACGGTTAGTGTAATGTGTCTCAGAACGTACCTCTAGAATCTTCACCTTTTTTATGCAAAATTTTACGAATCTACCACAAGTATCTATTACACCAACACTGATCAATATATAGGGAGGACTGGGGACATGTGGTTGTAATTTTGATAAGGATTACTCTTTCTGCTTGGAATGCATGGAAGTCAATGGGTGACACAGAAAATGTAAATACATTGGCAGCGCACATGCGGGGAATGATGTGATAATGAGGAAACGCCAGGAATCCCACTGATGTACTTCTTGTCCAGCTGTATGTCACTGTGGCGGCGCTATGGATCTGACCCTGTCGGTGCACTCTGCCGCAAGGTCATACGAGTGAAGATTTTAGCAATGCGATGGGGGCGGAACATTGCATCGCTATAGCCAGGTGTCATACCGGCCTCAAATGAGCTGATGTGGACATCTTTTATGCAGATGTCCTCCAGTAAGGATCTGTGCTTGCTAGGGATCTATAGGTTTGCATTTTAGTTGCAAATGACTACAAACTCTCCTGAAGTTTTGGGTCTGTATTGCCTGGTCTTGGAACTTTCCTAGAGGAGCATATTGAGTGTGGACAGGCAAAGAGAAGTTAAAGATCCCCTGATACGGTTTCTGCATAACTGTACAAACCCAAGAAATGAGAACATAGTTGTGTTTTGAATTGTCCACACAATTATTTTTTTTTACAGTTTTGAGGTGTATTCACCCTGTATCCATTGCATGGCAGAATAATTCTGCATGTGAACTCAAAGCTGATCTCTGATGTGAACAGATCTGTGCTGCCTGCCCTGTGCACTTACAAGAAGTACATGAAAGGGTCTAACTGTTGGTTTTATCTGTTAAAGTAGAGCAGTAGGTAAGAGACTCCACAGTGGAGAGCTGCACAGTAAGGAGCTCTGGCGCTGTAATGTTCTATAATAAGAAACCATTGAATGATTCATTTTTCTGCCTGTAGCTGAATTACAGCATCATATTAGGTGTGCTAACATTAAGGCTAAGTTCACAGTGGTCAGTTGCATAACACATGCGGTAAAATGTCTGTGAACTGCAATGGAGACTGGGCATAATGCAAAGCCTGCAAGCAGTGAATTTGAATTGTATTGTGAGTTGACATGCAGAATTAAGGCATGTTCACAAATGGGGCATTTTCACATTTAAGTGCTGGCGATTTTTCAAAATTGCCCTAAAAGCGCTTGTGCAATGATTCCCTTTGAGAGTATTCACATCTGAGCGGTTGGGTTCTGATCCGCTCACCAAAGCGCTGCCTGTACCATTTTTGGGGCGATTTGCGTCAGTGGCAGGTATAGGGAATCGCAAAATGCTTGAAAAAACTCTTTGTATAGCCATTTCCCGAGCGTTTTTATGAACAAATACATTGTATTTATTCATTTCCGGGTGAAAGTTACCTTCCTGACTGACCTCAGGAAGTGAGAAAAACAGAATCGCTCTGCAAAAGCGCTTAGAAAAGCCCTTCTAAAAAAATCGCAGTGCACAGGTTAGTGCTGAGGAGCTAAAAAAAGCAAAAAAAAATCGAAAATCGATGGCGTCAGCAATTTCGATTTTAGATGGGAACAAGGCCTTTTCTGCAACACATCTGAGCGCTGTGAACAGGTCCTTGAAGAGACACTGAAGCGAAAAAAATATATGGTATAATGAATTGGTTGTGTACTATGAATAATTACTAGAAGATTAGCAGCAAAGAAAATATTCTCATATTTTTATTTTCAGGTATATAGTGTTTTTTCTAACATTGCATCATTCTCTAATATGTTCAGATTACACAACACTCAGCATTCAAAATGATTCTTTCAGAGCAGTCTGTGAACTAATGACCTCTCCTCTGCCAGAGGAAAAGTTAATAGTTAACTAACAGTTGAGATAATAAAAGTCAGAAAACAGCCCTCTCCACGACTTTTGAAAGTCGTAGAGATATTGGCTTTTTTGTATAGAGATAACAACTGGAGTTTCTTAACTCTTCCTGTACTGGAAACAATTAGACTGATGTATCTGATCTTAATGTTTTATTTCTTAGCTGTACTACACATACAAATCATAATATCATAGTTTTTTTTTCGCTTCAGTGTCTCTTTAAAGACAACTTTGAAGCAAAACAGCAATTGTTGTAAACCTAAAGTGTTGTGGTTTCAAATGACCCAGAATAGAGTGCGACGCAGAGGTGCTCCTCTGCAGCACATTCTCTTCCTCTTGGTTCAACTAAGAGATTTCCAGCAGCGAGTGTCAACATTTCATAACCTTTCCCAGAGACTCATTAGTGAAAAAAGATTGCACTTCTCATGCTATCTTCATGAGAGATTAAACTAAGACAAGACCTATAACATATCACACTTCAGAGTTGCAGCCATTTAGGGCTCTCTCCACGGACCCCCAGGAGCATTAGATAGCCTTGCCGTAGGATTCTTTACTTTTTTAATGTGGAATGTTCTTTGTGAGTGGAACTCTCTCATAACTTTTATTTGAAACTATTGCAGAGTTTAAATACTCAAAAATTGCATAATTACTATTTGTTTTTTTTGTTTTTGTTTTTTATCTTATGAAACAGATTCTGATTTATGAAGGCTTCCATTACAGTAACTTCAGCATTTATTGCAAAATGAGTTAATGGGAAAACGCGCTTGGTCAGTGAATTAGATTGATTTTACAAAACTTGCAAGTAAATGGACACGCTTTTTAATTAACTGTTTTGAAGTTGATTGATTGTAATTTTCACTTCAGGTTTACTACCGGCCTTGCGTACTTTCTCATCAAAGGAACACGTTAAGTGTTGTAAGGATGTGTAATCCTTAAAGATGATTGTGGATGTGAGGTGAAGTGTTTTGCTGCTTTGCTCTTCTTCTTTAGGAGAAGTTTTGCTTTGCAGATCATTAATTGTTATACCAGTTATCAAAGCAGTTTTGTAGTAGAGGACTTTTTTAGCTTTATTTTATTCTACAAAATGAAGTCATGGAGGTCCTAAGTGAAATAACGGTTTGTTTGCAGGACTTGACTTGCATATCAAAATTTCTCGCAAGAAAGTTTTCCCTCCCTTTCCTCTTTTAAAGCGGATCCCAGATGAAAAACTAACTATAACAAGTAACTTGTCTATATATATCTTATCTAAAGTTTAGATAGTTTACACAGCAAATCTAGCTGCAAACAGCTTCAACAGTATATGATTACTTCTTCCTGTGATACAATGAGAGCAGCCATGTTCTGCTTGTCCTCATTACACACAGGCAAGCTGATAGCATCTCCAGTCCTCAGCCTGTGAAAACTCCACTCCTCCCTCTTCCCCACTGCCTCTGAAATCTCTGGCTAGTAACACCTCCGCCTCCTCCTAGCCAGACTGAGCTCCCATAAGCCCATGCCTAGGCGCTGGAGGAGCTGTGGGCGAGGATTTTTTAGTTCATAGGGAATTAGAGTATTAAAACAAACAAACAAACAAGTATTTGGCTTGAGGAATGCCCTATAAACTATATGAAAGGAACACAATTATGCAAAAGTTTTATCTCGGATCCACTTTAAGGCCTGTACACTGCTAGATTAACAGGAGTTTGTGCAAAGGTACAAAGAGCAAAGAGTTTGTGTCGGCACTATCTGCCCATCACAGGTAGAATGCAGCAGGGTGTGGCTCAAGCAGTAATTGCAGCCAACATGGTGTGGATTGGCCTCAGTAGAAGCACATTTTATGCAAAACTGCTGCCGGGCCTCCCTGTTCTGTGCCCAGCACCCCCTGCACCACCCCCCCTCTACAGATGCACGGTAGGAGAATCGTCTCCATATGAAATTGGCTGGTAGGACCTAAACATGATTGCACCATCCCTGCCGCAAATGATGTCACAGTTGCATGTTCACTCAATAAATCAAAAAGTCAGCAGCGCCGGTTGTATCGCTTCCTCCCTTATACACCTGCTAGAGTAAAATAGTCTGAGGCGTCCAATTACAACCGCATCTGGAGTGTGTACAGCAGCGCCTGATCGCAGCCCGGCCAGTTATCCACCAGGCGGGCCAATTTGGCTGAGCGACAGCCGATAGCTTTGTACTTCCCGCTCGCTAATTGACGTCATATCTGCGCAACTCTGACGCCTCTAAATTGCCACCAAACACGTAGTCTGTAGGCTTACTACGCTTCTGCACAGCCTCTGCCCAGCAATGTCACCCGAGGGATCGGGGTACCCATCTCCATCAGGTAACATCATCCAACCTGTATAGGGGCCATTTATATGGCCGCCAACTGCACTAAGCAATAGAAAGTGTACTAGGATAGACACTCGCCCCAGGCTTCACACACCTGGTCTGCCGGTGCACAATCCTTCTTTGGGTCACCAATCCACAACAGAGCATAAACGCTATAAAATGAAGGAGGCACTCAAAAGGCGATATAAACTTGCATTTATTTAAACAGTAGTAAAACACCTGTCTTTTGGTGTGCCTGAAGAAGGGGGAGACCTCGAAACACGTTGTTTTGCTACCGTTTAGATAAATGCAAGTTTATATTGCCTTTTGAGTGCCTCCTTCATTTAATATAGTTTATGCACTAACTGTACTATCCTGATTGCACAATCTGATACAAACTTGCCTTGTGTCTGAAGCATGATGGACTACTTAACCTCCGTGGCATTATGATTATTTCCAGATTCAGGGTCTAAAAACCATGCAATTTTTTTTCACAAGCTTTTAGACCCTAAAAACAAGAAACAAAACATACTACAGAGAGATCTGCAGCAGCTCCTGCTGGTAAATCACTCAGGCACGGGATTACCGCTCTGAGCTGCAGATTTCTGTCCCGAGCCGGACTCGGGATTACCACCAAGGAGTTTAAAGTATCTGCTCAACATACAGCAAAGTCTCTGTTATCTGGAAGTCTCAACTAACGGGCATGCCTGAGGGGGATAACTGGGCTAAACTTTTGTGGGTTTTCAGAGCAGAAACTTCTTACCGGTTGTGCGATTTGGGTTAGTTAGCACGTGCCGGGAGCCATACACGGAACACGGCGGAAAGGTGCAAGATGTGTAGCAGATGGCATCGTAGGATCCATAAGCAGTTTCTCCTGCTCCAGGGGGAAGATGGGGCTTTTCTACTGTTCAAGTACCCGGCAACAACATCAGGCAATCCCCGCCTGTGCCGGATACCTGGGACTTGACTCTTTTACTACATAGATTTGGTAACATTACACATGATTGTTCAATCAAGAGTGTATAGTACGTTTACAGGCACAGCAGTAAAGGAGAGGTAATCTTCCCATAGGCAAAGGAAATTCTGATGGCATTTGTTCAAAGTGATTAGTGGCCCAGCTAAGATGGGTTCACAATTCTTGGTGGCGACCACAACATTTTTCTTAATTTCAGTGTCTGTTTCTGGGGCTACTTGTCCAAAGAACCCAGTGAGGAAAGATTTCCATAGCCGGGGACATGGATGTCAATATAACCTGACAAAGGGTTCTATACCTACATGCACCATTCAGTGCTAGACTTCATAAAACTTGAGGCTATTATGAATTTCTGGAGTATTAGTAGAACATTATGTAGCATTTCTAATACAGGTAGTCCTTGGTTAACGAACGAGATAGGGACTGTAGGTTCGTTCTCAACCTGAATCTGTTCTTAAGTCAGAACATTGTGCCATCTCTGTCCCCTGTACCTCCTCTGTGCCTCCAGTGTCCCCCTCTGTGTCACCTCTGACCTCTGCATATGCTTATACAATTTTAAAAGCATTTTTTCTTAGAATTTTTTAAAATTGATTTTCTTAAAAACAAGTCCAATTAAAAAAAAAAAAGTTTTTTGACTTGTTCCCATGGAAACAGAATCCATGCTGTTCGTATTGGTGGGTCGTTCGTAAGTCGGGCGGTCGTAAGTCGGGGACTACCTGTAGCTATAAAAGGCATTAAGTGTGTCACTGTGAAATCTCTCTGCAGCACCTAACCGGAATGGTGAGCTGATTTATTGGCACTTTAAGGCCTCATTCACACCTAAAAATGCAAATGTTTTGTGTTTTTGCGCACTTTTCCCCCCTCCCGTTGCTCCACTGCACGCTGCGTTTCTGGTATAAGCACTTTTCCAGAGCGATTTTGTAATTCACTCCCTGAAAGCAGGAAGTAGACACACTGCACATTTATTGCAGGATTTGTATCAGCTGCAGCAAAGAAAAGTGTGTGTATGTTTTATTTGTTGGGGGGGTGGGGGTTTGGAGCATATATTCTGCAATGCTGCCAGGCAACTGGTATTAATTAAAAGGAAATAAATATGACAGACCCCATATCCCTCTCACTACAGTTTCCTTTAAAGGGAAGGTTCAGGGAGGGGATTAAAAAAATAAAAATACATTTCCAATTACCTGGGGCTTCCTCCAGCCCGTGGCAGGCAGGAGGTGCCCTCGCCACCGCTCCGCAGGCTCCCGGTGGTCTCCGGTGCCCGACCTGGCCAGGCCGGCTGCCAGGTCGGGCTCTTCTGCGCTCCATTTCCTGGGACTTCTGCGTCCCACGCCGGCGCGCTGACTTCATCGGACGTCCACCGGGCTGAACTGCGCATGCCCCAGGTAAGTGGAAATTTATTTTTATTTTTTTAATCCCCTCCCTGAACCTTCCCTTTAAAGAGAAACCATAACCAAGAATTAAACTTCATCCCATTCAGTAGCTGATACCCTCTTTCCCATGAGAAATCTTTTCCTTTCCTCAAAGAGCTCATCAGGGGGCTCTGTATGGCTGATATTGTGGTGAAAAACCCTCCCAAAGTGGGATGTCAGGACCATGGTGCTGACCGTTTCCTGTCTGTGAGCCTTTTGCATTGTCGAAAATAATAGCGGTTTACAGCTGTTTCCAACTGCCAAAAAAAAAAAACAAGCAGCATCCCCTTCCACTGACATCACCTGCCAGCAGTAAAAAATGTCACTATGTGGTAAATGTCAGAATGTAAATCAGGGAGAGGAAGGATTTTACAATGGACAAACAATGACTAAATCATTTATACATAATTATTGTAAAAATGAAGCACTTTTTTATTACATTATTTTCACCGGAGTTCCTCTTTAAGTTGAATTGCTGAAACAAATTAACTTTTGCATGATATTCTATATATAAATGCTTTTAAATATGACAGATAGAATGATCCAGTTGACACCTGGCATACACACAACCAAATCTGTAATCCTTATAGACTTTGTCACTCATCCTGTTCAATGTAAATGCATTATCCTGTTGAGTGAAATCAAGCCAAAGGTTTCAGGAACTGTATGGGGCCTACTATGACGACTGATCTTTATATATCTTACGGTTCAATAGACCTGAACAGAAACCTTTCCATACCAGCTGTGATTGGCATCCTCCAGTCCCTGTAATTTTTGTGATTCACACAACAAAATTATATCCTTCCTCCTACTGCTACCAGTTGGAAGATCTTGCTGTGTACTCTCCCCTGCAGCTCCATTCAGACTGTGCTAATACTAGGCTGTAGTAATGATGTTGTTTGCAGTGGGTTTTCTTTCTTGTATGTATATGTAGCTGGTATGTTTGTTTCCTGTGTATCTAGATTTGGCCAAACGTGCGTCTGTTACTAAGGAAACCTTGTGAAAGGGTTTACAAAGGATGCATTCCTGCTGAGCGGTTAGGGAAAAGCGATTTACTGTATAGTCTATTATTATTTAGTATTTATATAGCGCTGACATCTTCTGTATAGTGTATACAAAGGGGTTCACAATTATGTCTATATCATTTAGTGTATGTATCGTAGCCTAGGGACTTTTTTTTTTCTTTTTTTAGCGAGAAGCCAATTAACTGGAATGCCCGGAGGAAACCCACATAGACACGGGAAGAACATAAAAACTGAATCCAATATTAACAATTAAATGGCTTTTACGGTCTGAGTTCTGATTGCCTTATTGTGAAGCGGATTCAAATTCAAATCAACTTCCTCAGACTCATGTTAATCCTCATGCGAATCCATTCATACATATTTTTTTTTTTTATTGTGAAGCTGGGCTGCCTATCTATGATTGTAATCATTGGTCTCAAACAGGAAGTGCTAGCGACCCTTGTGTTTTTTTATGTGGTTGTTGTTGTTGTTTTTTTTTTTTTTAGTCCGTAATTTAAGGGGAGCGCTCCCTTGCAGTAACATGGAAAGTTATCCTGCTCAGTGTTGTTTAAACTTAGGGGCCTATTTAAAAAAATAAATATCAGTGCAGAACCCTCTACATTCCTGAAAGTTGCAAAAAGAAAAATATCGGCCTATAAGTCTTTTTGCAACATTAAACACTGTTGTTATAAGCTATAGCTATAAGCTTCCTGTAAGAATAGGTTACATGACTTTGAAAATATCAGGTGAACTGGCTGACGAATGAGATCCAGAGTATATTCTTCTCCCTTTATTGAAACAAATGACCTAGGGTGATAGTTGAACTCTTGCACAGCACACAACAATGAAGTCTTTATTCCACATATAGTTGCTGAAGAAGTCCAGTGCTGTGTTTCTGTGTTTGGTTTACCCAGATCAAAATGTCTAATTACTTTATAGCAGCTGTGAATAGATTGCAGGAGCACTACCCGGCATCTCTCTCCATACGGTAAACACTGTGGCTTAAAGAGACACTGAAGCGAAAAAAAAATGATATTATGATTTGTATGTGTAGCACAGCTAAGAAATAAAACATTAAGATCAGATACATCAGTGTAATTGTTTCCAGTACAGGAAGAGTTGAGAAACTCGTTATCTCTATGCAAACAAGCCATTAAGCTCTCCGACTAAGTTAGTCCTGGAGAGGGCTGTTATCTGACTTTTATTATCTCAACTGTTCCTGGACTATTTACTTTTCCTCTGCTAGAGGAGAGGTAATTACTTCACAGACTGCTCTGAAAGACTCATTTTGAATGCTGAGTGTTGTGTAATCTGCACATATTATAGAATGATGCAATGTTAGAAAAAACACGATATACCTGAAAATAAAAGTATGAGAATATTTTCTTTGCTGCTAATCTTCTCGTAATTATTCATAGTACACAACCAATTCACTATATCATTTTTTTTTCGCTTCAGTGTCTCTTTAACCCCTTCAGTGCTATCTGCAAAGAGAAACCAAGTTCTGAACTTCATTACAATTTGTTTTTTTCTACCTACATTTAGTCTTGTAAAAGTAATACCTTTTTAATGGCTAACTGATAAAGTTAAATTATGCAAGCTTTCTGGGATCTTCACTCCCCTTCTTCAGGCAATTTAAGATAATTTGCTTGGCTAACACGGTACAGAAACCTTTTTATTACAATTTATGGAAATCCTAAAACCACTAAATACATTTTTTGCCCATACAGTTGTCATGTTGTAGCTAATCTATTAGAGCAGAGAAGAAATTGAGTTCAGTTCCACTTTAAACGTTAGCTTCCTGAATGAGGGGCTTGTAAGTCCACTGCCAAATGCAACCTCTCCTGGAGCCCATAGACTTGAATAGTGTTTATCAACTTTAAGATGCCAAGAGGCTGTAATGCTGCATTTAAAGGACAACTGGCTTGAGAGGGCTATGGAGGCTGCCATACTTATTTCCTTTTAAATAATACTGGTTGCCTGGCACTAGTCCTGCTGATCTTTCATGCTTCAGAAGTCTGAAAAAACACACCTGAAACAAGCATGTGGCAAATGCAAACCTCTGATCTGCATGCTTGTCTATGGCTAAAAGTAGGCAGAGGATCATCAGGACAGCCAGGCACAGAAATAAATATGGCAGCCTCCATATCCCTCTCAGGTCAGTGATTTGTCTTATGTCTTCACATGGTATGCCTGCATTTTTTTTCCTAATGGCAGCCTCCAACGAGACACCTCGTTTTGAGGCCCTTTTCACACTGGGCCGGTGCAGGTAATTTTACCACACCCCACCGCAGCCCAATGAAAGTTTATGGGGCCGTTCATACAGATGCCGTGCGGCACCATACGACAGAAGTGACGTTTCTGCTGCATCCCCAACGCTCGGATAGACCTAGGTTACAGTGCGGTTCTGCGCCGAGCTGCGGCTGAACGGGAGTCATGTCAGTCTATGGCGATACAGGGATTTAAAAAGGGATGGCGGCGGTGCGTATTTTTTACCATACGCTTTTGTATTTCCAAAACCGAAAGTGACCGCAAGCGTGCGTCCTGTTTGGATCTCAGCCAGAAGGGGGTTACCACATACTAATGTGGAATCTCTGAAGGCCTGTTTTTGGTATTGCGGCCTGAAGCTGCTTGTGCAACGTAAACCTCTGATGGACTAACTTGTTTGGCTGCCTTGTACAGCCAAATGAGTGTGCAGGAGTGAGAAGCTATATGTACCTGCTCCGGGCGGCTTCTTCTCTTCCTCCACCGGCGGCTCTGAACTCCTGGCTGGTCTTCTGGGTACCGGTCACCTCTGATCACATGATATGACATGTGAACAGGATCCTGGAGACTCAGTGGTATAGTGCCACCTGCTGGTGGAAAAGGGGTGAAGAGACCTGCTGGTAGTATGTCGCTGCTGAGTTGGAGGAAGACTATCCAGCCGTGTGGACAGGTATGTATGAGAGCTCCCTGCCGCCACCCCTACCCTGTCTCCACATACCCTGCTAGCCTGCCAGGCTTGGATAGGCACACTTCCTCAGCGGTAGGGAAAATTCAGCCCTGCGACCAATTAAAATTTTACTTTATTTGGCTGCTAAAGGGTTAGATGGGCTACCCAATCTTTCTGTATTTCTATAGCTGAAGTTTTGTCATAGTCTATGAACTTGGCATATTGTTATCTGAATACTTTAAGATCACGTTTGCAGGGAAAATGTCATTTCATAAAGAAGTGTCATTTATGTATTCATGTTTTCATTATCCCTTGAGAGTCAGAAACTAATTAAAATTCTGTTGGAGATTAGTGTAACTGAACATAGAGGCAGCAAAAATGCTCTCATGGGGATGATGAGACTTTCCTTACCCTTTTAGCGGCACAGGAAGTAAGATCGTCCACTTGGAAGCGAGCTTGCAGACATTTACACGAGCCATGCTTGGCGAATCCTCGCACCTAGGAAAGCAATCAGTCTTACTGAAATAACTTGCTCAGGCAATATATAGCATCAACCACAGCTCTGAAGACACTCAATACAGTTTTCATATTAATTAAATTAGTTGATCATGTGACTAAGACCTAACAAAAGTTTAATTTTCTCTGGGAAAAAAATTACGAGGTTGGTTGCTAGGATACCTGCTCAAGTGCACACCAGATCATTGAAAGCTGGATTAGATTCCCTAGCTAGTGATTGTGGAATTGCCTTTATTGAAGAAACCATTCTAAATCTATTTTTTCTTTTTATCCAAAGCAAATACACAAAAGACTATTTTGATCGCGCTGGTGGTGCTGAGGAAAAAGGTTATTTAGCTAAACGCAAAATACATTTCAGAATAATACTGTATTGATGATCTGCCATGATAGATAGATACCAAAGAGTAGACCTGGTTCTTCTAACATGCAAACTGCAATCAAACAGACCATTTTATTGCAGTGTGTGTATATCCTATGTGGCCATCCACTTATAGATTTGCAGCAGATTCGACCATCACATTTCTGTCAGGTCGAATCGGAACAGGAATCTATCTGATGGGTGCCACACACAAGGAACAGATTTCTAATAGATTTCAGAATGAAATCTATTGAAAATCAATCGAAGTGTATTATTGCACTATTTGATCCAGTGCAACTCTATGGACCATCGATCTGCTACCAGCAGCCAATCAACCTATATTTTCCATCCGGACTGACCGAGCAAATCGATCGAAATTGGTCAGAAATCGATTGATTGATCATGCTTCCTGCTGCATTGATTTCTAGCCGAATCGATCAGAGTGGTCGAATCGGCTGTCAATCGATGTGTAGATGTTAATCTCATCCTGACACAGGTCACTTCAGTTATGCTTTAGGGCCCGTTTCCACTATCGCGAATCCGCATGCGTTTGCCGCATGCAAATTCACATAGCCAATACAAGTGGATGGGACTGTTTCCACTTGTCAGAATTCCTTTGCGTTTTTTCTGTGCAGAAAAAATCTGCACGGCAGAGCCATTAGAATTCGCATACCGCTATGCGAATCGCATACAATGTATTTAATAGGGAATTTTGCATGCGGCATTGGTATGCGAATTTTCATGCGAATTCGCATGCGATTTCGCATGGAATCAATGGAAAAGCACACAGGCACTGCTGTGGTTAAATTCGCATACATCGCCATCCATGCGAAATCTTATGCGAATTTGCATACAGCCGCATGCGAAATTCGCATCCGCATGCAAATTTTTACCGCTGCGATTCCCGCACAAGTGGAAACGGGCCCTTAAGGAATTTCCCAGCTCCAAGCTTCATACAGTTTGCATTACGTTTGCAGGCAAGCAGTTATTCGCATCTCATTGACTAGCTCCATTCTTAATTAATCCAGGGCTGGTTTGCAAGATCACACGAGATGCTTTAGTAAATCAGTCTCTCTGATTCTTGCCTGGCTCTATTAAGTATTCTTGTGTAATCTCAGGTGCACTTTACAGAATGATCCAAACCATATGTATATTGATGTCTGTTTGCTTAATGAGTAACTAATGAGAAGCAATTATTACTCCTTAATGTGTCTTTTTCACTCCTTGTATATCCCATGACAATGCATTGTTTACTGTTACTATGCTTCTTTTATGAGCAGAGCTTATCTATCATTCCCAATCATTTGTGTACCAACCACAATAGATCTGGTTGTAAAATAGAACAAGACTAGCCAATCAGAATTCAGCTGAAATTAGCATCACTACATGTAATGGCAGATTTCTGATTGCTGTAGATTTCGGCACCCCCATGGCTACAAATACTGTTGTGTTCCATTGTCATTAGAAGCTGTAGGAGAAGGCAGCACCCAACCATCCAGATGCGACGTGCTTTTGGTCGTTGTCCCTCTGCCTCCAGGAACAGCAAGCAGAATTTCTAAAAGAAGAGACCCAACACCGTCTTCATATTTTAAGCTCTTTATTTCTAAAGCATCAAAAGCATTAAAAAGGGCAAGTCTATGCGACGTTTCGAGAGGAGCCACCTTTCTTTATCAAGCCGACAAGACCTCTGAGTACATACAATTTCAAACTTCTTTAACAAGTGGTTGCTCCACTGGGGAGCCAATCAAAATGGTTTGGACGCCCTGTCGTCAGCCAATCGGGCTAGGTTCCTAAAGCCCTCCCATCCGGGGGAGGACCTGATGGGGAACTGCATCTATTTTTATGCTCCAATCACTTTAAAAAGACCGCTGGAGCGCCGACCAATGAGGGCAGAGCATGTCATGAGTAAAAAATTCATATAACTGACGTACGCGTAAATCCGTTATGGAAGTACGCATGCGTGTATAATGATGCGTAAAAACGTACGCGTAAACAACCCAGAAGCGTGAATCGTCTTCAACACATATAGCGGTAACGCATAGAATTTGCATTTTCAAGAACAAAAATAGACAGGCTCCGTTCCCTTAATTGGTTTAATGTAAAGAATGCAGATTAAATCACAAAGTATTGGAGAAAAAAGGAGGGAAAAAATCAGAGAAAATATATCCGCTTGGTGTCTGGTGGCCGCCCAAAGAGACAGCCAGACACCGAATGTCACAAAAATATAAAAATGATCCCACCCTCCCTGACTGGTGTCCGCTAATAACACTGGCCAGTCGGCAGGCAAGAACCTCAAAATACCAATTTGCTCCCGACTGGCATCCACAAACATATGGTGGCCAGTCGGGAGAGAACCAGGTTGAAACCAAAAAATATTAATACACAAAAATACTTTTAAGGTTGGCCTGGACTTGCGGCCACATTCCAACGGTGGCCAGTCCATTCCGGTAAACAAACAAGTTACCTCTCCCGACCAACCGGCGGCCACCAATATGCGGCAGCCGGTCGGGAAGTATCGGAAAAAACATAAACAAAACCGGTCTGAGAAGAAGACTCCAGACGTCCAGACCAAATAGTTATCAACAAGAAATCTATCCTTAACCACCTTAGAGGTATGGACGAGCTCAGCTTGTTCATTACCGCCACGGTGGACTGCTAAGCCCCTGGTGGGTCTTTTTTGCCTATTTTTTTTTTAAACACGCAGCTAGCACTTTGCTAGCTGCGTGTTTCACTCGATCACCGCTGCTCGCCACCGATCTGCCGCTATGCACCGCCAAAGAGGGCCCCCAGACCATTGCGCAGCCTGGCCAATCACCGCCAGCCTGCGCTAAGGGGTGGATTGGGACTCCCCCTGTCATCATGACGTTGATGACGTTATTCCGATCGTCTCCATGGCGACGAGGGAAGCCCTAACAGGAAATCCTGTTCAGGGCGGGATTTCCTGTTGGGTGTGATCGCCGGCGGCGATCGGAGGGGTGGGAGGGATGCCACAGTAAGTGGGGAATCAAGTAGCTAGCGCTAGGCTAGCTACATGATAAAAAAAAAAAAAAAAAAAAAAAGGGAAAAAAACCCACCCGCGGCCGAGCGCCGCAAAACAATCAAACGCCAGGGTGGTTAAATGCATGGACCCAACTCCCACTCCCGGTTGAGGCCCCCAGGACCAAGGGCATCTAGCTTCCTAATCCAGGATAGCTCTCGTCTCAATAATTGTTTGTCCCCCTCCCACGTAGGGGGGGTGACAGGGTGAGAGGCAATCACTTGGCCCTTCAATTGGCTGACATTATGGCGACAGGCAGAAAAATTGCTAGCAACAGCTTGTTCTGACGTGCCAGAGCGGATAGCTGATTTATGCGCTGAGATGCGCATTTTGAGCAACCAAAGTGATTGGAGCATAATAATAGATGCAGTTCCCCATCAGGTCCTCCACCGGATGGGAGGGCTTACATTTAGGAACCTAGCCTGGTTGGCTGACGAAAGGGCGTCCAGGCCATTTTGATTGGCTCCCGTTTTAAATTGTATGTACTCAGAGGGCTTGTTGGCTTGATAAAGAGAGGAGGCTCCTCTCGAAACGTTACATACACTTTTTAGCCCTTTTGAATGCTTTTGATGCTTTAACTACCTAAAAACTGTGTCACGCCAATGGGCGCGACCACAGCAGCAGCCCCAGAACCGCCTAACACCAATAGGCGTTAAGTCCTGGGGCCGGCTACTGCCGGAGATTACATGCAGGCTGCCCGCACATCTCCGGCTTGAGGGGCGGAGCTCCACCCCGCCTTCAGTCTCCGAGCGGCGACTTTTTACTAGTACAGCAATGCGATCTGCAGCATCACTGTACTGGGGACAGCCGTGTGACACGGCTGTCCACCTGGGGCACAAGAGGGCGATCGGCTCTCATAAGCTGAAACTGCAGTGGTCATTTTAACAAAAATTGCCTGGTCTTTAGGGGGATTTAGCACTGTGGTCCTCGAGGTTAAAAATGGAGCTTAAAATACATTTGAAGACGGTGCTGGGTCTCTTCTCTTGGAAATTAGAAGCTGTAGTGTGTGTGACCTCGCTCTTGTGTATTTGTGCATTGCAAACACTGTAACCCACCGAAATAATATTAAACACATTTCTCTATTGCTGAAGAAAGTGCTTTTGGGAGCCGTATAAGGGCAATAATAAAATATCCATATGTATAGATTGTACGAGGCTGTTAGTATTTAAAACCATGGATAAGCTGTTTTAGCTCAGTGTAAAATCAATGTGACAACAGAGAATGTCAGCTTTTGTTTTATTACTCCCATAACTAGTTTCACCATGTGCGTTTTTATATATTTTTTTGTTTGTTTGTTAAAGGCTATTTTCACATCAGGACGTTGCTTTTGATGCGACGTTAAGGTCGCACAATATGCCCCTAACACAACGCATTGTGCACTATGACTTGGACGTTATAACATTCTTTAGCCCTGCATTTGGTGTGCCGTTTTCATCGCACAGTGATGGAACGAAACGGCGCATGCGTTGCATAAAAAAAAACTTTACTGAGCATGTGCAACACAACTAACGCAGCAGATTCATTGCTAAACGCACAGCATGCTGCACTTTCTAATAACGCCTCACGTTACACACAAACGCAACGTGTGCACTGTGATTGTGGCACAGACTTTAGTATTGCTGTGCGTCAGTCTGCATTGCAAAATTTTGTAACGTGCGACTTCACACTGTGAAAAAGCCCTTAATGCAGAGGAACTCAAATTCTTTCACTATCTAAAAGACTAGCACTGCAGAATTTTAGCCATTATCTACTAAAGTTCTTTTACACGCCCTGGAAATGGCCCACACCAGTTTTCCCAATATTTATTATTTACAGTAAGTGCGTCCAAATATAATGGCCTTTGGACTTTTATTTTTAAGCCATAGTTCATTCTTTAAAGTTTTATATAGTTGATAGAGGCTTATTTTGGGCACAGATGGAGACTAGTCACATGACCCAGAGATCTATAGGGAACTAGTCATATGACCCAGAGATCTGTGCTCAAAATCTGGAGCTGCTGAGTGCAAGTTGCCTCGCTCAGAGCCATCTCCCAACCCTGCCCACCTCAACTTTATTTTGCTGAGATAGATTAACTGTATTGCCTATACTACAGCTACAACACTATTAAATGTAGACAGATTTGTATTCTCTAAAGAAGTATTTGCAGCTTTCTTTCAGCCCCCTGTAGTCTGTCAGCTTCCTTGGCGTCCTTCCAGTCCAAACCAATGAACTTCTGCTGCAGCCAAATGAAAGTTTGCGATGCCAAAGGCTACTGCACATGCACTGTTATAGGCCACACACCTTCTGTACAGTGTAAAATATGGAGTCCATCATTGAAATGGCATACAGCTCTTTCAAGTTATTTATCCATCAGTAAGCTCAGTGTAATGGTCTGTATAGAGAAACTGCAGCAAGATGACCACTAAGGGTGGGCAAGCTGGTCAAAAGGAACTGAACGCCCTAATTTTATATTTGTTGTTGAAGATGGTACCAAAAATCTGTTGGCATGTATTTATTTCTAGGAAGTTTTCAGTAGCAAAATGTTGCTGGTACTGCATGGCTTGTCCCGTGGGATTGCATAGAAGCTTCATGCATTCCATCCCGTGTTACAGGACTATTGAGCTATGTACTTAAAGGGAACTATAGACCCTTTCTTTCCTTGGAATTTCTCCTGGCTTGTAATAGCTATAGGAGCTGCCATGTTTCCTCCTCCACTTCTAGCCCTCCTTATTTACAGAAGTTACAAATGCTATGTTCATACCTTCCCTCTAGATATGCTCTTTGAAGAAGTTGTCCTAATTACCCACCCCCTCTGTTGATGAAAAGGTATTGCTTACTTCTTTTAATGAGTGCAATAAAACAATTACTTAAAGTGGACCCAAACCAAAATTTTTTTTAATTCAAAATATTTAGTTGCACCACTCTGACACATAAAAAGATAAATAAACACTCCCCCAAGCCTATGAGCATTTCAGTGCATGCTTTTCACCCTCCTCTTTGCATAACTAGGGCTATACAGGTGGCGGCCATTAGCAATTCCTCCTTTGCTGGACACTATCTACTCCACCAGTTTGCCGAATTCTGTCCCGGCAATATGAAAGGAAGGGAGGGGTTCCTCCAATACATGTAAAATATTTTATATTTGTCATCATGCAGCTGAAAAAAGGCTATTTATTAATATAATTTAGAAAATAGATTTTGTTTCTGAAATCTTGTATTTTTAATTTGGGTCCACTTTAAGTCCTTAGCTGCCTGAAATCTCTGTGGATGGGTAGGACCAGCAAGCCTGCTGAAAGTAGGTTAATAAAGCCTGTGATAAATTTTAAATGTAAAAATAAGGGGTAAAATGAAGTTTTTGTTTTTTTTTAATTTTAAATAACGAGACCTATTGTTGGCATGCATTTTTAATGTGTTGCTTAGACGCCCTGGGTGCTAAAAATGGTGCTCAGTTCACTTTAAGGGCTCATTTACACTAGTCAGTGAGTTGAAATGCATGAATAATGCCGTGTCGCTAATCTTCTGGGGGGCCATGCTCAGTGACAGGGGGCATTAGAATACAGAGGGAAGACACAGTAGGATCCTAAGGTTTCCCTCTCTTTAGGTAAGCATCCGATTTTGTGTACCTGAGCTTCGGCTCGGGTACACTTTAAGCAACCAAGGATTGAACTTCCCAATCAGTAGCTGATACCCCCTTTTCCCATGAGAAACCTCTACCTTTTCCTGAATAGATCAGAGGGTCTGTGTGGCTGATATTGTGGTGAAACCCCTCCCACAGTGATGTCATGACCATGGTCCTGACAGTTTCCTGTCTGTGAACCTAGTTTCATTGTGGTAAATAACCGCTTTTTCCAACAGAAGTAAGCAATACCTCCCTCTGTACATAGAACTCTCAGTAAACGAATATTCTGCAGCCAAGACCTGCTAGTACTAAAGATGTTGCCACCTATGATTTATTTCAAAAAAGTAAATTGGGGAGAAAAAAGTTTTTACAAAGGGCAAACACTAAATACTTTATAAATGAATATTGTAAAAAATGAAGCAATTTTATTCATTACATTATTTTCACTACAGTTCCTCTGTAAAAAAAATAAATAAAATAAGCTATGTAAGATGCTGTCATGTAAGTATGGCTGTAGTTGCAGCCGCTAGTTAATTGGAGTGATCATATTAGTCGCTCATTGACGCACCACCCTGACTCGTGCTCTTGACAGATGGCAGCCACCCCTGGCTGCAGGGAGCAGATTAGGCAGACCGCATACTGCTTGGCTTCTCTGACTGCAGTGCTGACCAGCAGCTAAAGAAATCCAATTTTAATCTTGTCTTCAAGGTAAGAATATCACATTATCTGAGTGCTGCGTCTGCAACTAGACTAGTGAGGGGACCACAAATGCTGATCTGTGGTTTTAAATGTACATTGATGATCCTTAATCTTAATGTGCGAGTGGGGACGGTTTACAAGACTGTACACAGAATAGACTGTACACAGAATACTGTCTGTTTACAAGGAATGAGTACACTTGCATGTTTGTGACACTTGTGGGCATCGGGTATGTTTTAATTTTTGTTATTCAGCCTTTCCATGGGCTACTGCAGACTCTGCATACAATTTATTTTTTTCTTGACAGCCGGATTGTTTTCCTGCTGTTGTGCTACTGATGCTGGATGCTTTGGATATAGATTTTATCTTAATGAAGTTATCAGTTTTATATCTGTGCTGTTAGTACATGACCATATGGCCAAGATTCATACTGAAATTGTTTTTCGCTGTAAAGAGCTATGACTGATTAATTTTTGTTAACGTGATACTGAAGTTAATTTAAAAAGAAATCAGATTCTCACCTTTGGAAAGAGAGAAGGCTCTGGATCCTACAGAGCCTTCCCTGTCCTCACTTGGTCCCCTCGTTCCAGAGCTGTAACTCCTGTTCCACATGTTTTGACCAACTGGTTGGACACGTCTGTAAGGAACCTCGGAAGGCTTCAGGAGTATTCCTGTCTCCAAGCACTCCCAAAGACGGGCGGCTCCATATTACGCATGTACAGTACGGTGCTGTCCATCTTCAGGAGCACAGAGATACAAGTGTTCCTGAAGCTTTGCGAAGGCTCACAGAGGTGGAAAATACAAACTGTGGACAGCGAACAGGACACAGAAAAGGAAAAGAGAAGGCTCTAAGATCCAGAGCTTTTTTTTTTTTTCTATTCTTTTTTTTTTTTTTCCCCCCAGCAGTTTGAGTTTTGTTTTAATTTAACCTGCTGAGCGGTCTGGACGAGCTCAGCTCGTCCAGTACCGCCGGAGCCTGCCGCTCAGGCCCTGCTGGGCCGATTTGGCTCAAATAAAAAGCAGCACACGCAGCCGGCACTTTGCCAGCCGCGTGTGCTGCCTGATCGCCGCTGCAGTGCGGCGATCCGCCGCATGCAGCGGCGAAAGAGGGTCCCCCCAGCCGCCTGAGCCCAGCGTAGCCGGAACAAAGAGTTCCGGCCAGCGCTAAGGGCTGGATCGGAGGCGGCTGACGTCAGGACGTCGGCTGACGCCCATGACGTCACTCCGCTCGTCGCCATGGCGACGAGGTAAGCGAAACAAGGAAGGCCGCTCATTGCGGCCTTCCTTGTTACTTTTGATCGCCGGAGGCGATCGAAAGTGCGCATCCGGAGCGACCTCTAGTGGGCTTTCATGCAGCCAACTTTCAGTTGGCTGCATGGAATAGTTTTTTTTTTATTTAAAAAAAACCCTCCCGCAGCCACCCTGGCGATTTTATCAGAACGCCAGGGTGGTTAAAGGCAGTGTTTGGTTGGCTCCTCGTTGTTGTGTTACAGAGCATGTTCTGGTGGGCGGCAATGGGGTTGTGCTGGGGTTTTGTAGATCAACCTTTCTAGACTGTACCATCACTACTGTTTCTATGTCTCGGACAAATCTCCGTTGCACAATGGCCTGAAGCTTACCATTTTGTTTCTATGGCAAACTTCTTAATTTATACTAACCACGTTGCGTCATTTTACCCTTTTCTAGCGCACCTCGTCAAAATGGCCATTATGGTCAATAGAACATGACACACTGCTTGCAATGCGACAGAAGTGCTCCGGGTAACTCAGAAGCTGCAGTGCGTTACCTTGCGACTTCTGCGGTAATCCCAGAAGTGCCATTTTTTTCCCCCCTGAATCACAGCACACCAACTGTATAAGAACCCTAAAACTGCCTTCTGAAAAAATCTAAGATTGTTTTGAAGACAAAGTTTTTTTAAGGTGTGCTCACTGCTCAGGCTTTTAGGATTGTAACCTTACAGTAAACCGGAGAAGGGAGGGGGGGGGGCTTATAAAACATTTGTACATATCTGATCACTCCCTCGCCGCCATGCTCAACTGCCTGCAGCCTCCGCAAATTGCCCTGGAAAGTCCTCCAGGTGCAGTCAGGCTGGGCGCGGGCACCTGCAGGCGCAGTCAGGCTGGGCGCGGTCACCTGTTGCACTCCTATGGGCAGAAGTGTTCTGTGCCTGCGCAGTAGTACTACGCAGGCACAGAATGCCTGCAGCCATGGAAGCGTGACTGGGGAGCGCACACAGACTGACCGAGCCTGCGCTGGCTGGCCTGACTGGATGACTTATCACGGCGTGAAGGGAGCGGTCAGGCAGGAGGAGGCTGGAGGTATCCAAAGGTATGTACAAATGTTTTATACCCCCTTCCCCTCTCAGATACACTTTAACTTATAAACATGCAGACTTGGTCCTCTTTAACCATGGGAGGACTGGGTTTGTATGCATTAGACTATTTCTTTTTACTTAATTTATTCTGAGCTGAGCAGAGCTATAAAGCATTGGCATAAACAAACATTGCTGGGCATTCTTAGAGGAGATCCCTGTGTGAGTATTGTTATAAGCTGCAGCAGAATACAGTGGCTCATTATTTAGGAGTAATAATAATACAGTGTGTTGGACACAACCCTTTGCTCTGCTCTGTGGCTGATACTGAACAGACTCATTATCAGTGTGTTAAACGCCTGATGTGTGATGTGGGCGTGTCCACCCAAACTGAAGTGCCTCTTTCTGCTGCTCTGTAATTATGCCCATTGTAGTAAGATGTAATGCGTTGTCCATTATGCACGCATTCACGGCTGCTAGAAACCATTGGTGGCTGTTTAAAGGGAGTCCACATGACTCCATGGCTTATTGCCTCATCCTTTGTACTAGAGCTGTAAGATATGATAATAATGTTAGTCATTCATGTGTGCCCAGGATACATGGTGGTTCCATACAGCTAATTGTGAGGAAGGGAAGCACATCTTTAAAAGCTTATAAGTACATTTTCAATTCACTTGCACTTATGTTTATTCAGTTAAAATGCAGCTTATGTAAGATATGAAAAGAAGCCAGTTCATTACGTTAAGTTGCAGTTATTTTAAATATGCAATTATAAAGTGAAAATAAAATACATTTTTCTTTTTTTTGTGTGAATCCTGTGTAAGAACTAGTGTTGGTATCCCAAACACCACAAATCAACACCTTTCAGCACTGAACCCGCAGAGCAGGTCAGGGGGCGTTCACTTACTTGTGTTTCACGGTATTTGTTTTAAGGTCCTCCGATACTTCCTTTCAGCTTTGTAGGAGGAAGTATGGAGTCATTTGTAATGCACCATGAAGCGCAAGTAAGTGAACTCTCCTTGACTCTGTCCACAGGTTCAGTGCTGAAGTGTGGGGTGAGTTCAGAACATAGTTCCAAATTCACCCCAAACACCAACACTAGCAAGAACCTTTGTTGGCATGTAGAGTACAAAAAGTAATTGCTGCATTCCAATATAAAAGAGAGATGAAGTAAAAGTGGCAAAACACAGGTCAGTATTTATGGCAGATTTTATTAGAAATTATTTATAAAGCGCCAACATATACCGTGGTGCTGCACAGAGTAGGAAAACCAACAAGGGGTACATAAAGATACGATGATATACATCACATATATACACTGGAACAAAATACAGAACTGGTGAGTACAGTGACAGTTGTAATATAATGTAACATGATGAATAAATGTATAACAGAGTGCAAGCTATGAAATGATTAAGAAATTAGACACAAAGGCCTTGCCCTTAGCTTACAATCTAAAGGAAAGGAGGAAGCAAGAGGTGGGGGAAGTATGCAGTATACAACAGGCAGTGAGTGTTTAGGTTATTTAGTAAGGAGTTAAAACTAGATTTGAACATTGATTTGTATTACAATCTGATTAAGGTCAAGTGGGTAAAGGTTTTATATCAATCACTACTGCCGGGCCGGTTTAAGCAACAATGGGGCCCCAGGGCAAAATAAACCTGGGGGGTCCCCCAACAGATACCCCGGAACAAAAATCTGCATTAAGGGACCTTTTTTGCAGCTGGTATAGTCAGGGTGTGAAGCCCCAATCGGTCGGGGCTCCACATTCTGGCTATCCCAGCCTGCATGGGGGACAAGGGGTTAAAAAGTTTCAGGAGGGGGGACCCCACATAATAAAAAAAAAAAAAATCCCACACTTTCCCCCAACATAATTTTTTGGGGGGGAAAATAGGAAAAAATGCCATATTGCGGCTGTATAGCGATCCCTGGCCAAAGCGCTGCGGCTGCGTATGGACCACCTGGAAACCCCATCAGGAAATGTATTGCTCTTTCTTTTGATGCATGTAAAATTACACTATCGTTAGGTTTCCTACTAAAAGTGACATTTACCGCATTTAAAAGTAAACTTTTTTTCCTTCGAAACTTTAAAATCCATTTTCTCAAAAACTATAAGGACTTTTTTGAAAAAATGTTTCCTCTTATTCCCAATGATCTCCTTAACATATCCTGCAAATTTAGGGTTTCTAGCATTTAAGATGGATTTGCTATTAACTGTTAGTCGGTGGGTTTTTAAATGTCTATTTTTTTTCCTTTGAAAATTTAAAATCGATTTTTCTCAAAAACTATAAGGTCTTTTTGAAAAATGTTTTTTTTTCCTCTTGTAGCCACTGGGGGCCCCTACAGGCTCTGGGGCAATTGCCTCCTTTGCCTCTATGGTAGCGCCGGCCCTGCACTACTGATTAATCGGTTCCCAATCGGGGAGTGACCAATAGATCGATAAATCGAGCTGTTACCCTGTGTAGCTTGTATGGCTAGGTTAAAGCTGGACATATAGCATCTAGTTTGACTGTGCATTATTTCTGCTATCTTAATGTTATGCTTCAATATTCTTAGCATATTATAAAGATGTTGGTAAGACTGCTTAATCCTATTATTCAGCGTATGGACTTTAGTTGCCTGGTATCCTAATGCCTGGGTTATGGCTTGGTTTGTTTTTGTTTTTTTTTCTCATGGCAAAGGTGCAGAAAGGGTGTTTTATAACAGGGCTGTGCAGGGTTGTGGAGTCGGTACAAAAATCATCCAACGTTTATGAAACCACTGACTCCAACTCCGGTACCTGGAGTTAGAGTAGGTGGTTTCAAAAACTGTGGAGTCGGAGTTGTTTGATTTTTCTACCGACTCCACAGCCCTGGTTTATAGAGGTCCAGAGAGACGCACCGGTGTAGCCAGAGCCCTCTAGTGAGGTGTGTAGCTTCTCAGAACTTTAGCGAAAAGGTGAAAAAAAAATATATTGCAAAGTGAGAAGTTAAAAAATAGAAGAGAGATCAAGAAATAATTGATATGCACCATGTAATTTGTTCATATTGTGTGATCCGCAATCAGCCTGCACGTCATCATCTTTATTACTGGCAGACATGGAAAACAAAAAACCAGACAGCACCAACTGCCATTATCTATGACCACATCCCTAAAAACACGATCTGCTAAAAGGTTGTTTTTTCGTTTATAGATGTACATATGCACAGAGGGAGAAACTGGTTGCTTGGGAGATGGGAAACAGCTGTGATTTCCCACAATGCAACGAGGTTCACAGACAGGAAACCGTCAGGACCTACGTCTTGACATCACACTGTGGGAGGGGTTTCACCACAATAGCCATACGGACCCCCCTGCCAATCTATTTGAGAAAAGGTGAATTGTTCTCATTGGAAAGGGGGTATCGGGTACCGATTGGGAGGAAGTACAATCCTTGGTTACAGTTCTTCTCTAGTCTCGCCAACTGACACAAGCACAAAGGCACTTGTGAAAGTCTACAACAATGTCTTACCAACAGAATCTGCCATTCTTGCTGCTCAAAAAAGAAAACCATGAACAGTACAAAATGAAGTAAGGAAGGAAAATAATATATAGGGGGTGTTTAGATATACATCTCCAGTAAAGAATACATATTTGTAAATCATTAGGGACATAAATGGACTTTAAAGAAAACCTGAACTGAAAATGAAAAGTCAAAATAAACATACACAAGTCATACTTACCTCCTTTGTAGTCTACTCCTCAATCTTTCTCCTCTCCTGCGTCTTGTTTTTCCATGGTGACCAGGGAATTTTCCATCCTCCATTTTGAAAATGGACATTACCACATAACGGCTTCCTGGTCAGCACACTGTTAAACTGTAACATCGCCCACTTGAGCCATAGGGAAACATAGACATTACCTGGCACATCAGTTGTCCTCTCAGCTATAACTGACAGCAACTGATATATTTCAGTTGTGACAAAATGTTGTCAGAACTGAACGGGATCATTATCAGAAGAAAATGGTGAGCTTCTGAGAGGAACTAATTGCAAGGTAACCATGTAATGTTCATTTGAAGTTACCTCGTGTGTTTATTTTAAATAATTTTACTCAGTTCAGGTTCCCTTTAAATATACATTTTAGCTGAAGTGGTTATTTCTGTTCTGATGGCTTAGAGCAGAGAGTAGCTTAGAGGGGACTCTGTGGGCCACTATGGAGTAGAAATGAATGAGAATAAAGCCTATAGAGTAGAGACCTCTGAACTGAGCTGTTGGATTAGAGCAGTGACAGCTTCACTAGATTGTCACATTTCTTTTATGAACGCCATCCAGTGGTTAAAGGGCACCGAACAGGCGAACTAAGCACTCTGTGTTCTTTCACATACTGACCTCAATAAAACTACACGTCCTGAGCAATGCAGTGTTCTTCTCTGTGTGCACAATCAGGCAAGTGAGAAGTTTGAGGATGTATGTTAGTATGTAACAAATGCAATGCTATTTGTCAATCCAAACCGGTAATAAACGTGAATGTTTTATAAAGGAAATGTGAGTGTGCAGATTCCCACATTTGTGTGCTGATTTTCTACACAACTGAAAAACGAATGTTCTTAAAGAGACACTGAAGCGAAAAAAAAAATATGATATAGTGAATTGGTTGTGTACTATGAATAATTACTAGAAGATTAGCAGCAAAGAAAATATTCTCATATTTTTATTTTCAGGTATATAGTGTTTTTTCTAACATTGCATCATGCTATAATATGTGCAGATTACACAACATTCAGCATTCAAAATGAGTCTTTCAGAGCAGTCTGTGCACTAATGACCTCTCCTCTAGCAGAGGAAAAGAAAACAGTTGAGATAATAAAAGTCAGATAATAGCCCTCTCCACGACTAAACTTAGTCAGAGAGTTAATGGCTTGTTTGCATAGAGATAACTGGAGTTTCTTAACTCTTCCTGTACTGGAAACAATTAGACTGATGTATCTGATCTTAATGTTTTATTTCTTAGCTGTACTACACATACAAATCATAATATCATAATTTTTTTTTTCGCTTCAGTGTCTCTTTAACTCACTTCTTTATTCTCAGCTGTTAATGTAAGAATAAAGCAGGCTATACACGTTGATTTTCTCCAGCAGATTGTATCACTCTGATCGAATCTGCTGGGATCACTATCATCTTTCTGGTACAATCATAATCTTTACACGATCGGAGGAGACTGGGGAGTGGCGGTAGTTCAACAGCCTATAGCATTGCACTGTATCTCACAGTGCAACTCTGTTGTTCCATTGCACACAGATTTTCAATAGATTTCACCATGAATTCAGTGTATGGGGGATTTGATCCCCTTCTGGTCAGAGAAGGATCAATCTGTTTGTCATATTAGGTGGCATTTAGCGTGTATGGCCACCTTGACAAACAACTCAAAATTTATAAAGAAATGTTTCATTTTAAAATAAAGTGACCAATAAATCTTCTTTTCAGTAACAGTTAAAAGCCTTCCATTCATGGAGGCTTGTCAGTTTTTTGATTTGTTGAAGATCAGCAGCCATAGCCTCCCAGTGTGAGGCCGAATTTTGGAGGAAACTACTGCTGTTAGAGGGACACTGCCTAACTATTTTACTTGAAGGACTCTGTGCCTGCGCATTTGGGGGTTAGTTATTTTTGTTTGTATGTATTCTGTTTTGTTCCTGAGAGTGAGAAGGTTATCTTTGTGATACAGATTAAAGCAGGAAACCAAGGGAAACTCCCTCAACACATTGGAAGGGAGGGATCACCCTGACACATTGTAAGGGAGGGATCACCCTGACACATTGTAAGGGAGGGATCACCCTGACGCTGTGGAGGGGAGGGATCACCCTGACGCTGTGGAGGGGAGGGATCACCCTGACGCCGAGGAAGGAAGATATCACCCTGACACATTGGAAGGGAGGGATCACCCTGACACATTGGAAGGGAGGGATCACCCTGACACTGTGGGAAACAGGAGATAAAGGGTTTGGGAGAAAAGGCCTCACACTGAGAAAATGTGCCTGTTGTTTGGTATAATTGGTGTCTCTTTGATATCTGCCTATCATTAGTATCCTACAGTAAATAATAATTAACCTGTGTCGCTGCGTCCAGCCGTTTTCAGCGTCCCTGTTATTTTGTTACTGTGCATGTGCACAGTAATGGACAGCTGGAGGGACCAGGGAGCGAGGTGGGCGGGCAGTTGCATGCGCGTGTCGGTCACGCGCGGCGGGTGCACGCGCAGTGACCGGCGGCAAAGAAAAAGACCTAGAGCCCATTTTTAAACGGGCTTGGGTATACTAGTTTAAGCATATTATTGCTGTGTACATGTCAGATGTAAATGTACTACGCTCATTGGAAAGTTGTGGATCGATTTGCTTAGTGAGTTATAACATACTTTCAGTGTGTCAGGGCAGGGGTCATGTGAGATGTGTTGAGTAATGATGCCGATTGTGACAGAAATACGTGTGTATGTTATCACACACACACACACTCACTCACTCACTCACTCACTCACTCACTCACTCACTCACTCACTCACTCACTCACTCACACTCTCTCTCTCTCTCTGTCTCTATTACTGTCCAAGCTGCACTATTGTGCAAAAAGCCACTGGATATTCCCTTTGACCAGGGTTTGAATCCCAGCTCAAGCCAGTATGTAAAACTGTAACGTGTCTTTGGGCAAGGCTCTCCAATGATCCTGGTCGCCTGTGGAGTGAAATGTTCTGTGTGTCTATATCCCAGAGCACATGGGTAAATCACAGCAGGAGGTTGCAGCATATCGGTAACTTTTAAGGCTGGATCCACACTATAACCGCTTTCCTGAGCACTTGTGATTGCTGAGCACTTTTTAAAAATCACTCGCATTCACTTTCATTAAAATTGTGGTAAAAATTGCTGCAATTACGCGATCGTGGAGATTTTTTTTTTTTAACGTGATTTTTACTGCGATTTTAATGGAAGTGAATGGAAGTGATTTTTAAAAAGCGCTCAGCAATCGCAAGCGCCCAGTAAAGAGCATATAGTGTGGATCCAGCCTTCTTCAGAGTAATCCACAGAAGTTACAGAGCATAATTTCAGGCAGGGATTGCCTCAAACCCAGCCCCTTGTTTGCAGCTATTAAATACTGTATATAGTAAAATGTGACATTTCTAAACATTGAATCACGCTATGATGAGGATTTTACTGTGCTATTATTACATGAAGGACTATGGAGGTAGCAGAATATAATTTTTGGCTACCTGTAGTGGTTCTTTCAGACCCTGTATCAGGTAATAATGGCTCACTATCACTATCACTATCACTGTCTTGAAAGTTGTACGTGGGGAAGGTGGCTGCCATAGCAGTCATGCAGCTGCTAATGTGAACTTACAGTGAAGGGAAAAAGAAAATGACCACTGTTCTACACAGCTGTAAGGTTGGATCTGTGACTAGTACTGTACTTACATTTTCCATTGTCCTATGCTGTCCCCTTGTGTCCTTGCACTGCTCCAGTACCTGGTTTTGTGAAGCTGGCCCTTTTCCCCAGCCCAGGCCCAGTGCCTGCACACCTGTTTTCTAGACCAGAATATGGACATGTTATTGGCAAGATGGATATTCTCAATTATTCCAAAGTCCAGAGACCTATGCAAGCCAGGAACCTGCATAAACTGCATGGTCAACGAGTACAGCTGTGCTCATAAGCTTACACACTCTGGCAGAATTTGATTTCTTAAAGAGAACCCGAGGCGGATTTTTTAAATCTTAATCGGACACAGAGGCATGTTCTGTGCACAATGACCTGTCTCTGCGTCCTTCTGTTGCAGCTGCCAGTGCCCCCCGGACTCTGCTGTCCCCCATAAAAAAATAGCGCTAGGCTAGTGACAATCTGCTTGTCACTAGCCTGCTGTTTACCCAGCATGTGTCAGTCTCTCAACCATTTTTCCATAGAATATGAATAACACAAAAACTGTTTTCACTCATGGTTAGTTGATGGCATATTGCATTGGCTAAGTCTTTTGTTTTACATACAGCATTACCTCATATGGCGTTAAAAAAACATTTGGAATGGAGTGTGAGTACTTGCCGGAAGTTAACAGGGTAGAGGCATTTGCAGGATTACAGTATTAGTCCTGAGCCCAGAGTTCATTTTGAATCTTCTTTTTGGTGACATCATTTTGAAGTTGGGTTGCACATTGTGGGACTGAAGGCATTCCAGAGCTAAAGATATTCTGAAACTCAAATAGGCAATTGATTTAGATCAGAATGCATAATTTATTAACTTGAACAATCTCCTCTGAGTGGTTTTCAGGTAAATTGTGTTGTTCTGCAATGTCTCTGTCAGTGGAAACTGAAGGTGAAAGCATGGAATGTATATTCCGAGTCTGCAGACTTGTATTGTTGTTCTACTTTCCTACCTACTCAAAGTAAAGTCATTGACTTTTCCATTAATATGTATATATAACGCAAGAATAACTGCTTTCTACTGGAGTCCCTTGACCAGCTTATGTGAGATATTGAAGGGAAAGGGGTGGGAGTGTCCCTCAGCATGTGCAGTATCTCATTGGTCAGTCATTTTCAGAAGTGATTTGATTTGACAGACTGTGTCCAGAGATATCTTAGCTCTGCTTACGGATATGTAAACAGGAAGCATGTCTATATTATACAATAAGCTATGTGGAGTGCAGAGCTTTGTTTGGTTATGGAAATTATATATTTACTCCTTGTTTTCACTTTGCTGTGTAATGTGTGTATGCTTTTATAAACGGCAACGGTCACTTTTTGTTACAGTTGCTCATTTTTACTACCTGGAAATTTCATGAAGGTGCACATCATAGATTTGATCAGATGGTGGAGTTACACATCTACATTTGGCTGGTCCAACTTGAGCCTTCATGTTCATGGGAAGTAAAAGTGAGATGTGATCACAATCAGCAATTCTGATTTACTAATTGATCAACAGGTGTGCTCAGGGCCAGTTCTGTTATGAAGCAAGGTGAAACACTTGCATCAGGTGCCGAGATTACAGGGGAAGCATCTTTGTACTGTGAGCAAGGTGAAGAGGTCAGCATTGGGGAAAAGCAGCTTGTTGTGCTGTGTGAAGAGTCTGACAGTGAGACGGGGGGAGGCAGGAGAGCAGCAGTGTTTAATTTGAATCAAAAGAATCAGAGTAAATTGTCGGATGCTGTGCGATCATTACAAATAGGGGGGGGGGGGGGGGAGCATCCTCACAAGTTTGCCTCAGTGCCTCAGGTAGCAAAAAGTCTAGGACCAGCCCTGGATGTACTCTTCCATTAATAATAAATCATGCAATATGCAATAAATAATGGCATAAGGCCTAGAGCGGTTTTTGGAGCGATCCGCCGGCCGCATCCGCCTGGAAAAAACGCTTTGCTAATGTATTGCAATGGGATGGTGCACACCCGCGGTTTGAGGTTTTTGCCAAGCCGCAAACGCGCCTCCTGCTGCGCGTTTGCGGATTTCGGAAGCGTTTCGTCCTCAATGTAAAGTATAGGAAAAAGGCAAACCGCTCTGAAAAACGCTACTTCAGAGCGGTTTGCCAGGCATTTTTGTTACAGAAGCTGTTCAGTAACAGCTTTTACTGTAACAATATGTGTAATCTGCTACACAAAACGCACCCAAAACCGCTAGGTATGTTTAGAAAACCTCTCTAAACATACCTAGAATCGCTCTGAAATCAGCTCTCAAAACCGCTAGCGTATTGCGGATCTGCTAGCGGTTTTGGTGTGCACTGGGCCTAAGACTGTCTTCCTTGCTTTTTAACATACTTGCATGTTTTCCTGTATTAGTTTACATACTGTAAAGTTTTTCAGAGTATCTCTAGTTGTAAAACTGACAAGGTGTGTTCTTTCTTTGTTAAAAACATGATTTTACAAATATTTAATATTTGGGAGCACCCATATTGTACAATTTCTAGAGTTTTCTCTGTTTTTGTAATAGCAAAGCCCAACAGCAGCTACATGCCTACAGCTACAGGCACTCTGTGTCTTTCTACTACAGTGTTACAATCTTTGCCAATGCGGTTTGCATGCCCTGTGTAACTCCGCATGCAATTTTGTTAAGGTTTATACACTTATTAACTTTTGTTGGCTGAAATGTTCCTTTGAGATCGTTTCAGCTTGACAGCCTGATCATCTGTAGAGGTATATTCTGTCCTGCACGTAGCAGACCGATGGATTTGTTGTACGTTTTGGGGTTGCTCCTGGCAGGAGGTCTCCTGCTTCACCTCCTGGTTACTCCTCTTCCCCCTCCATTAGCCAATCCAAGTGTGCCTCTGTGTAGACTGATGACCATTCAGATTGGTTGAGGCAACAAAGTCTATCTGTACATTCCTAAATATGATTTGAGGGTAGTTGTAAATTAAAGGAAACCTGAAGGAAGGGGTACAGTACATGTTGGCTGCCATATTTGTTTCCTTTTAGACAATACCAGTTGCTAGGCTACAGTCCTGCATCATTAGTATCTGAACGACACACCTGAAATAAGCATGTCGCTAATCTTGTCTGATTTTTTTTTTTTTTGTCAGAAACCTCTGACCTGCATGTTTGATCAGGGTCTATGGCTCATAAAAGGTATTAAAGGCAGAGGAACAGCAGGACTGCCAGGCAATCATTTAAAACGGACCTCAACTCAGAAATTCCTCTCTGCTCTAAAAGATAAGCAACAGCATAATGGCATTTAAAGAAAAACATTTCTTTGTTACATATAAATCTGCGGCGTGTCTACTTCCTGCTTCATGTAAGCAGACCTATTGTTAACATCCTGTGTTTACAAATGAGCTCTCTGCTGTGGCAGTCGCCTCAGAAGCCTGGTGCACACCAAAAACCGCTAGCAGATCCGCAAAATGCTAGCAGATTTTGAAACGCTTTTTCTTCTTTTTCTGTAGCGTTTCAGCTAGCATTTTGCGGTTTTGTGTAGCGGTTTTGGTGTAGTAGATTTCATGTATTGTTACAGTAAAGCTGTTACTGAACAGCTACTGTAACAAAAAACATCTGGCAAACCGCTCTGAAGTGCCGTTTTTCAGAGCGGTTTGCATTATTCCTATACTTAACATTGAGACAGAAACGCATCCGCAATCCAAAATCTGCAGCAGCCTCCCGGTCTGGTGTGCACCACCCCATTGAAATACATTACCCAAGCGTATCCGCAGCCGCAAGCGGATCGCAAAACGCAGCCGAACCGCTCTTGTGTGCACTAGGCCGGAGAGCTGAGGGAGCAAATTACAAATTGTGCTTAGTCACAGATAAGGGGGGATTAGACAGGCTGAACTCTCTCTAAATACATACAGGGTGATTTTTTTTTTATTTTCCTTCTGTCCTTTGCAAGAGTTCAGGTCCACTTTAAAAAGAAATGCATATGGTTGCTTCTTTATCCCTCTCACTTTAGGTTCCCTTAAAGAGACTCCGTAACAAAAATTGCGTCCTGTTTTGTATCATCCTACAAGCTCCAAAAGGTATTCTAAGGTGTTCTGGCTTACTGCAGCAGGTTCTACTATCACCATCTCTGTAATAAATCAACTTATCTCTCTCTTGTCAGACTTGTCAGCCTGTGTCTGGAAGGCTGCCAAGTTCTTCAGTGTTGTGGTTCTGTGATGCATCTCCCCCCCCCCTCCAGGCCCCTCTATGCACACTGCCTGTGTATTATTTAGATTAGTGCAGCTTCTCTCTTCTCTCTTATCTTTTACAAGCTGGATAAATCCTCCTCTGAGCTGGCTGGGCTTTCACATACTGAGGAATTACATACAGGCAGAGCTGTCTGCACTCTGCAGGAAGAAACAGCCTGACACTTCAGTGGAAGATAGCTGCAGGGGGAAAGAAACACACAAATGATCTCTTGAGATTCAAAAGGAAGGGTGTATACAGCCTGCTTGTGTATGGATGTATTTTCTATGTGTGGACATACTGTACATCAACCTACTTCCTGTTTTGGTGGCCATTTTGTTTGTTTATAAACAAACTTTTTAAAACTGTTTTTAACCACTTTTAATGCGGCGGGGAGCAGCAAAATTGTGACAGAGGGTAATAGGAGATGTCCCCTAACGCCTAGGTTCTCAACGTGTGGTACGCGTACCCCAGGGGGTACTTCTGATGGTTCCAGGGGGTACTCGGGCTTTATATACTTAACTGTAAGGCTTGGTGGCGTATTCTCCACAGTCAGCATGCAACGCATGAGCTGGCGTGGAGGAGGTACACACACCAGCACAAGGAAACAGGCTATCCCTAGTATAGTGGAGGGGAGGACTGACTCCAATAGGAGATTGTGGCGCACAGAGCCGGTGCAGATCTGACAGCCACAAACAATGCTTTCGTTATAACGTCTCAGCGCAAAGTAGCGCTGAGCGCATAAACCAGAACTGAGGAGATCAGGACCGGTAGACAGAATGAACGCTTGCTAGCTAGCGGCTACTTAGCGACAGCAAGCGTCCAAAACAAGACAGACTGGAATGAGGCAGCCAATGCGATTGCAGCGATGGCGTGCCTCACAAAGACAGGACAGGATAGTCAGGAAATAGCAGGATCAAGATAGATGAACGTAACACAGATAAATATACAAATAGTATGATTTCCTAGCGTATTACAATTACAGCTATCAATGAAACTATTTGTAACGTCTGACTAACATATGTATATATCGGCAATGAACCGATATATGACATAAGCAGGAACACTGACTTAGGACTGGAACGATACAGGGAACAGGACTCAGAAGGATTCGCTATCTCTTCGCAGAGATGAACGCAATCCACAAACTGTAACAGGACAGGATTCAGAAGGATTCGTTATCTCCTCGCAGAGATGAACGCAATCCACAAACAGGACCAGGAGCAGGATACTAGCTCAGCACGGGTGCTCACGATACGCGCAAACTACCAAAACGTGCTGGAAAGCTGACTAACTGCACACAGGATATAAACAGTTCGTGTACGTATACATCAGCGACACTGATGTATCAATGTAACACGAATACAAGGAAAATAATAAACGTGCTGGTATGCATATATATGGGCAATGAACCAATATATGATGCAAAACCAGCAAAGTATCTTTTAGAACAAGAAACACGATCGGGGGCTGAAGCGACAGCAAGACAAGCTTAAACTGAAGCTATGAAAACCCGAGGAGTCCTGCAGGAAGCAGATCTTTATACTGAGGTCATCCAATGGGAGCAGACATGCAGATTCCCACACAGGTGAATGATAATCAGTCACAAGCTGACAGCAGGGAAAGGCAGACAAAGCTATGCAGCTTGCATGGAAAGAGATCAGAACTGCCTGAGCTGCAGCACTACTACTTCCAGCAACACCTGCTGCAGCAGCGATCATTACATTAACCAAAAATAACAAATTTAGAGTTGTAGAAAATGATAAATCCTATTTAAACAATACCAAATTAGTGTTTTAGCTATTTAAAAGCAATAGTAAAGGCTTGGAAATAGTTTAGAACCAATTATCATGTACTAGCTTTACATATATATTTGTCAAGGGGTACTTGTGATAATGTTTACTATGCTAAGGGGTACTTGGTGAGTACAGGGTTTTAAAAGGGGTACATACCAATAAAATGTTGAGAAACACTGCCCTAACGCACTGGTATGTTTACTTTTGTGCGATTTTAACAATACGGATTCTCTTTAAAGCTCTTTTTTTATCATGCTGCCTACAGAATGTAGATATGAATTATTTTTACCAAATATTTTAAATGTATTAAATTACAAGAAAAAAATGCAAACACTTTTTTTTTTTTTTTTTTTTTTTTATGTTAGTAATTTTATTATTCTTGAGCATAAGTGTATACAAAAATGAAACTTTGGTATTATTTTACAAGGAAAAATCCATATCCTCAATTTAGGTTGCCTTTAACCACTTTCCCCCCGCCCGTACGGATTTCTCCGTCCCTTTTTCCATCCTTTAACCCCCAGGGACGGAGAAATCCGTACTTTGCGCACTCCCGCCGCTGCTCACGCTCGTAAACACGCCGCCCGCCGCTAGTAAACACTCCGCCGCCCGCTCGCCCAGAGATCAACGAACGGGAAAATCCATTCCCGTTCATTGATCTAAGCCCCGCAATGATTCGCTGCCGCTCGGCTGAGCAGCGCGATCATTGTGAGCAATAACAAACTCCCAGCCTCTTTCTACTTCCTGCAAGCATGAAACAAAAAGTTAGTGTTGCCATCTTGTGGCCAAATAGTAAAACTACACCCTAACCATTTTTTACACACAAACTAGTTTTACACAAAAAATTAACTCCTTACCTTCCACATTCCCCAATTTTATTTTTTTTGTAATTAAAAAAAAAAAAATTACAATTTAAAAAAAATACATAAATAGTTACCTTAGGGACTGAACTTTTTAAATATTTATGTCAAGAGGGTATACCACTGTTACTTTATAAACTATGGGCTTGTAATTAGGGATGGACGCAAAACTGAAAAAAATGCACCTTTATTTCCAATTAAAATATTGGCGGCAAACATTGTGATAGGGACATAATTTAAACGGTTTTATAACCGGGATAAATGGGCATATACATGTAATGGGTTTTAATTACAGTAGCATGCATTATTTAAAAACTATAAAGGCCGAAAACTGAAAAATAATAAAAAAAATTTCCCACATTTTTTCCTATTTTCCCATTAAAACACATTTAGAATAAAATAATTCTTGGCATAATGTCCCACCTAAAGAAAGGTTAATTGCTGGCGAAAAGAACAAGATACAGTTCATTTCATTGCGATAAGTAATGATAAAATTATAGACGAATGAATGGAAGGAGCGCTGAAAGGTGAAAATTGCTCTGGTGGTCAGGGGGTAAAACCCCTCAGTTGGGAAGTGGGTAAATGGAATGTGCCAGTTGCCTGACTCTCCTGCTAATCCTGTGCCTCTAATACTTTAAGCCACAGCCCTTCAGTCAGAGCACCTGATCTGCATGCTTGTTGAAGTCAGACTGGGTAAGCTCCATGCTTGTTTCAGGTGTGTGATTCAGCCACTACTGCAACCAAAGGGATCAGCAGGACTGACAAGCAACTGGTATTGTTTAAAAGGATACATTCATATCCCTCTCCGTTAAGGTTCCATTTAATCCACCCTCCGTCGTGTCCAAGCAACACTGAATGTCATGCCTATACACTTCTATCTCGCAAGCACATCTGCTGCACTGACAGCTGAAGCCCAGTTACTGTCATTACAATAACTAGTCTTTGTTGCGCTCGATGAAGTGACGTACAGCCCTATTTAAACCAATGAGTCATAAGTGGGAGGAAATGTGCATTCCCTAATATCAGGGTAATTCATTCTAAACTTAGTTCCTGTGTTCTTACTGATTATCTACAGCATAAAAAGGGTAAATTTAGCTCTTCAATGTATGTATTGACTTCTTTCACATTAATCCTGAAGGTTTTTTCATTCAGTAGCCCTATATTGTATGAGCACTGTTGTGCATTGGGAACCATGGTAACATCTAGTATTGTTGCCATATTAACCCATTCAGGTTCCGTCGTTTTCACGTGAGAAATGTTCACCTCCCATTCATTAGCCTATAACTTTATCACTACTTATCACAATGCACTGATCTATATCTTGTTTTTTCCGCCACCAATTAGGCTTTTCTTTGGGGGGTACATTTTGCTAAGAGCCACTTTACTGTACATGCATTTTAACAGGAAGAATAAGAAAAAACGGAAAAAAATCATTATTTCTCAGTTTTCAGCCATTATAGTTTCGGCCGCGGGGGCGCGCGGTAGCACGCATGGTTCCTGGACGTAGAAACTACGTCCAGGAACCAAAATAGGTTAAAGAACAATGACCAATCTGACAAAATATACGGCATATTTACATGATTTTATTTTATGTAATCCCATTTTTGTCCAATTCATAAAGTGGTGAAAGGTTACCATTTTACACTTTTCCCCATGCTACTTAGGACTGCAGGATATTTCATTTTAAAATTGATATTGTGATTTGCAGCAAGACTATTTCCTAATCGTCAAAGCGGCATTTTTTTTTTCAGGCGTACTATTTTCTGCGGTGCGACGGGCTTTTTACATGTACTATTTTAAGCGGTCAATGTGTAGAATTATTAGTATTGGCAGCGCGGCGCACTTCCTCCTTCTGGCCGGAAGGATTTACAGCGGTAGTGAGTGGTGTAATGCGGCCAGCACGTTGCTTGTGGAGGAGACGGATCCGCACCTTAGGTTCTGCACAAAGAGACACTGAAGCGAAAAAAAATTATGATATAGTGAATTGGTTGTGTTGTACGGATAATTACTAGAACATTAGTAGCAAAGAAAATGGTCTCATTTTTTATTTTCAGTTATATAGTGTTTTTTATCACATTGCATCATTCTCTAATTGCAGTTTACACACTACTTAGCATTCTAAATGATTTTACAGAGCAGGCTAGTGAACGTTTGACCTGTCCTCTGCAGAAAATAAAACCATACAATGACAGACACTTGAGATAATAAGCTTCAGAAGACAGAGCTCTCTGTGATTTTGAAAGTCGTGGAGCTCAGTGGCTCTTTTGCATAGATAACTGGAGTTTCTGAACTCCTCCTGTACTGGAAACAATATTAGACTTATAGAGACTTTGAAGTCTCCTTTTTTTTTTTTTTACCGGTTTTCTTCATATAATCCTGTTCTGCATGAATGCCCCAATAGATTTGCCGCATCCCCGCGGCAGATGGGTGATTTATTACTGTGCAAGCGACCAGCAAAGTTCCATGACTTTGCTGGTCGCAGATTGTGCTGCCCTGGCTCGCAGTGCTCATCTTCCTGGAGAGGCTGAGCTTTGATCTGTAGCTCAGCCTCTCCTCGCAATCAATCGCTGTGGATCTCAGCCTCCTCCCCGCCCCTCTCAGTGAAAGGAAGACTGATAGGGGCGTGGAGAGGCGGCGATCCGCACAGATTGACAGCAAATGAGGCAGAGTTACAGCTGAAAGCTCTGCCTCTTCCAGGAAGAGAAGCCCTGCGAGCTCCGGAGGTTTGCAGGGCTGTTAAACTGTAATAAATCACCCATCTGCCACGGGGATGCGGCAAATCTATTGGGGCATTCATGCAGAACAGGATTATATGAAGAAAACAGGTAAAAACGAGACTTCAGAGTCTCTTTAAATCTCTGCTCCTAATGTTTCATTTCTTAGCTGTACTACACATACACATCATTATATCATAATTTTTTTTCTTCGCTTCAGTGTCTCTTTAAACTTTGTCTGCCATGGTCGCACCGTGTACTGTACATTTGCTCACTGCCCAGGATCTGTTCTCTCTCCACTATCCTGTCGAGCAAACAACTTGGATTACCACCACTGCCCAGGATCTGCTGTGGTCAGGGCCGTGCAGAGGATTCTCAAAGGGGGGTGCTCAAATTTGAAAAAGGGGCCCTAATCGATAAATCGTGCTAAATTGTGTATGTAATACCCCTTCTCCAGAAAGCACTAGGCAGTCTTAACCCCACACACACACACACACACACACACACACACACACACACACACACACACACACACACACACACACACACACACACACACACACACACACACACACACCTTTATAGAAGTATCAGGCAGACTTTGTGTCTTCTTCCAACCAACTTCTTTGGTGCCACCACCCTCAAATCAGCAGTCATAGGTGCGCACTATTAGAGTGGGCACAGTGGAGCCTGATGTAGGCATGGATTCACCTTTCATTACTGGGACCTCTGTCCCTCTAGATCAGCATCCAAGCTTCTTTTCAGGCAAAGAAGCAGTGGTTGCCAATATGCAGTGGTTGCTAAGCATTAGTAGATGCAAAACTGCAATAAGTGCCAAGGTGCAGTGGGTGCCCAGATGCAGTGGGTGGTAAGACGCAAAGGTCCAGTTTGTGCTAAGTTGCAGTGGGTGTCGATGTGCCAAAGTACAGTCTGTGTCAAGCTGCTGTGGGTACCAAGGTCCAGTTTGTATTGGGTGTTTATTTGCAGTGGATGCTATGCTGTATTGGGTGCTGAATGAGTAGCAGAAGGCGATAAACAATAGTGGGTGCCATGTGAGTGCTAATTGGTATAGGGAGACATGTGAGTGTTGGACATGAGTGAGCAGGGAGTGCCATGTGTGGTCTGGATGTGTGCCATGGGAGAGAACTGAGTCTCATATGGGTTCAGACCAAGGGTGGGTACTGGTTGCTATTTGAGTGCTGGCCATGGATGGGTACTAGGTGCATATAATGGCTTTGGAACTTTGTGCTGTGTGAGTACTATGCCATGTGGGTGTTGATTATGGGGGTTATAGGGTGTCATGTGGGTCTTAGGTGCAAATACTGAGTGCCAAGTGGGTACTGGGAGCGAGTACATGGTAACATCTGGGTAATGGATGCTGGTTAGTGGGGTATTTGTTGTCATGTGAGTGCTAAATGCAGAAGCTGGGTGCCATGTGGGTTCTGGGTGCTGGCACAGGGTGTCATGTGCATTCTAGCTGTATGGGTTGGTGTCAAGCATCATGTAGGTGTTGATTGCAGGTACTCAGTCCCTTGTGAGTTCTGGGTGCAAGTACTGGATGTCATATGTGAGTGTTTGGTGTTTGTGCTGGGCACCAAGTGGAGGCTTAGTGCAACTGGAACTACTGCAGATGAAAAATGTGGGTGTTGGGTGCAGGTACATTGGTGCGAATACTTGGTGCATTGCCTGCACTAGGTGCTAGCTATGGGTGGGCATCGTGTGTCATGTGGATTCTG